>NC_087208.1:58607061-58629779 GCF_015104395.2 Macrobrachium nipponense | reverse complement strand
GCTGGGACAGGTATGTTTTGAGGAGAGGCCTGTTGACACCTAAGGTAACGAATGCTGACGCCATAATGGTTTTTGATATTTTTTTTTCCTCGCGAGGCCAAACCACGAATTAGGCGTTCGTTGCCCCGTTTCGTTTTTTCAGTTTCTCTCTCTCTCTCTCTCTCTCTCTCTCTCTCTCTCTCTCTACTCTCTCTCATTAAAATAACACCCCCTCATAATGGCTAAATAACTCCAAAGAGCTATTTAGTAGTTTTCAAAGAACTTGTATTTCCAAACATAAAATCTTAACGCCAAAATAAATGATTTAGTAAATAAAATATTTTTTTGCAAGATACAAAAAACCTTATATATATATATATATATATATATATATATATATATATATATATATATATATATATATAATATAATATATAATATATACATATATATATATTATATAAATACATTACTGTTTTTTAATTATATATTTTGGTGAAATCACTGAATTTCATTATAGATAACAACATAGAATCTTAAAAAAAACTTTATATATATGTGTATATAAATATATATATATATATATATATATATATATATATATATATATCATACATACATACGTACATACACACACACATACATATATTACTCACTTCACTCAGGGCAACATCCTGGTCCAAATTGGCCCCTTTCTTCAGGAACGCCTCCCCCTTCCCCTCCCCCGATTTTGCGGCTCCTCTTGTCTCTTCCATCATCTCCTCTCCATCTCCATCCTCCTCCTCCTCCTCCTCCTCAACATCCCCTTGAGATGCAAAAGAGTCGAGAGAGAGAAAGAGAGAGAGCGAGACATCTGGCAAATGAAGTAATTCCTAAGACACTGTACTCCATTACCATAAACATTTGTGGGGTGGGCTGGCCGGTCAGTCAGGCACAACCTTAAAAGGAGGTCGGCGATTCATTATCCATACACACACACACACACACACACCACATTCCGCCTAAGAGATTCATTATTTTTCCCTTTTCATTTTTTTGCCGATTTATTATTTTTCTTCGGGTGGGGGGAGGGGTTCTTTTTGTTTTCTTCCATTAGCGCTTGTTCTTTTCGAGAAATTTCCCCAAAGTTTTTATTTTTTCCATTATTTTTTTTTTCATTAATTTTCCTTTTCATTTTTACAGATTCATTATTTTTTCCGGGAGGGGGGCGGGACGGTGGGGGAGGGGGGGGATTATTTTGTTTCTTCCATTATTTGCTGTTCGTTTCCGAGTCTTATTATTCTGTTTTTTTTTTTTTTTATTAATTTTCCCTTTTCATTTTTGCCGTGGGGGTGGGGGGGGGGTGTGTTTCTTTTTGTTTCTTCCAAAAGTGCTTGTTCGGTTTGAATCTTATTTCCCCCCTTTTTTTTTTTTTATTAATTTTCAATTTTTTCATTGGGGGGGAAAAAGGGGGGTGGTTCCTTTTTCGTCTTTTCCAATAATCCTCGTTCGTTTCCAATCTTATTTCCCAAACTTTTTTTTCCATTATTACATCGTTTCATTTTTATCGATTTATTTTTTTTGGGGGGCAGGGAAAGGGGGGTGGTTCCTTTCTCGTCTTTCCCAATAATCTTTGTTCGTGTTGGGTCATTTTCCAGAACTTTTTTTTTTATTACTTTTTTCCCATTTCTTTTTGCCGATGTTTTTTTTCGTTTTTTTTTTTTCCATTACTGCTTTTCCTTCCGAGTCTTTGTTCCCTAAATGACTTAATCTCTGTCATTATTATCATTATATTGCTACGATTTTCATTATTACTGTCAATTGTCGTATTTAGTCTTCTAGACCTGACTACGTAACCACCAAAGGTCTCCAGCTGGAATTTAATTATATACAATCTGTCCACTAATTGTTATAATTCATAATTTTTTTTTTAGATATTCTTATTATTACTGTTATTACCATTATTGTGATTAATATCGTTTATACTACTTCAGCAACTGTGTGGATATTGCCAATGTATCACTTTTTATAATGTAATCTCATGTATCTAGATTGTGTATGTTACTGTCTGTACATTGTATTCCATGTATATGGTCTTGAGCTGAAAATAGATTTTATTATTATTTTTATTATTTCCCCAGCTTTTTGTTCTGATAAAATAAAAAAAAAAAATAAAATTAAAAAATAAAAGTAAAAATAAAAATAAAATAATGAAAAAATTAAAATAATAAACAAGAAATAAAAACAAAAATAAAAATCTAATTTTCCCCAACTTTTTTTCACCTGACTGACATTTTCTTCTGATAATCTTTAGATTATCTTTGTACACCCTTTAAATTATTGCCGATAGTGTTTCATATTTCATCTGTTTATTATTTCACTTACTCGGGGAGTAAGCATACAAATTATTTTGTTGTTGTTGTAGTTCTTGTGTGTGTGTGTGTGTGTGTGTGTGTGTGTGTGTGTGTGTGGGTGGGTAAAAAAGGAGGAGGTCCAGCTTTTTAAAAAGGTCCCGAAAAGGTGTGTTGAGTTAAATTTACATGATTTTTATTGTTACCAATTTCCTGTATTTCATTTCCTCTTTTCATTACTCCCCTTCCCTTCTTGATCTACGTTTTCCTCTTTATTTTCATTCACCGCCTTTCATAATTCGAATTTCCTTTCACCATATCTTAATTTCATATCGCAACTTCATCGTCCCATCTTATTTCTAATTTCCTTCTCTATCTTCTTCATCTGTCCTCTCCCGTGTTCCTCATTTAATTTATAGTTTCTCTCCTTTCCTACTTATTGTTAATTTCCTTTTCCCTCCTCCGTCTCCCGTCCTCATATACATTTTCTCTCCTTCCTTTGTCTGTGTCTCATATCCTATTTACTGTTGATTTATTTCCGCTTCCTTCTTCTTCCTTTCTCGCTTACATTTTCTCTCTCTTCTTTGTCTGTGATCTTCTTTCCTACTTAATTTCAATTTCCTCCTCCTCCTCCTCCATCTTGTTCATCTTCTCTCCTTTCTTTGCCTGTGTCCTCTTATCCTTCTTATTGTTAATTTCCTTTCGCCGCCGCCGCCGCCGCCCGCCCGCCCTCCTCTCCTCCTCCTCCTCCTCCTCCTCCTTTCTTTGCCTGTGTCCTCTTAGCCTTCTTATTATTAGTTTCCTTTCTCCTCCTTCTTCATTTCTCGTACACATTTTCTCTCTTTTATTTGTGTGTCTTCTTATCCTACTCATTGTTAATTTCCTTTCGCCTCCTCCTCCTCCTCCATCTTGTTCATCTCCCTCCTTATTCCCAGACCGGATTCGGTCCTTCTCCGGATGTTCCGAATTTACCATCTGCGACTCTCGGGTGGGATAGACCGCAAGCAAGCACAGAGTTCCTTGTGCTTTGTCTTACACACGAGAAGAAGAAGAAGAAGAAGAAGAAGAAGAAGAAGAAGAGAGAGAGAGAGAGAGAGAGAGAGAGAGAGAGAGAGAGACTATGACCTTCACAGACGTCGCAATCGGCAACTACTACTCAATAAAACTGTAATTTGAAGTTGCCTGTGCGCTCTCTCATTGAGGTAAATAATCTCATTACGCGGGAGAAATAATTCGAACTTATATTTATGAGACCTGGCGCCCGATAATCGAAAATTCCTTTTTGGAGGGGGGGAGGGAAGGGAGAGCTGGTCACGCATTGCAGTGTAGTGCAGTCGACCTTTATAAGATTTACCTGATACATAATTCTCTTGCTCTAAATATATATATATATATATATATATAATATATATATATATACTATATATATATATATATAATGCACATACACACATACATTATACATTTACAATCATAAAAGGAGTATGCATGTAAATTATATATATATATAGGATATATATATAATATATATATATATATATATATATTTCCATACACACACACACACACACACACACATATATATATATAGTATATATATATATATATATATATATATATATATATATATATATATATCTTATATCTACACACACGTACATACATACAAAATGTCGAAGACTTATGTAGGTATCATGAGTCATACTTCTTATAAGTATATACGTTCGTTCAACTCTTACTTAAAAAGCAAAAAAAAAAGAATACAATAGAATGGCAAGATGCACCTCTCTCTTCTCTCTCTCTCTTCTCTCTCTCTCGCTCTCTCTCTCTCTCTCTCTCTCTCCTTTTATTAAGAGAAGTTGATCCCTTATCTCAGGTAATGGCAGGGTTCGCCCGAAATCTCCCGCTCGCATGGACATCGCTGGTTTTTTTTTTTTTTTTTTTTTTTTTGTTTTTTTTTTTTTTTTTTTTTTTACGTCACTATGATATAATAGTTTTCCAATCCTCCATTATGGAGATGCCGACTCCTCCGTCTATATTAAGAGAGAGAGAGAGAGAGAGAGAGGAGAGAGAGAGAGAGAGAGAGAAAGGAATCCTTAATGTCCTATCATACTTTGAATAGATCAGAATACCCTATTTAGGCCAAAGACCAACCGCTGGGACCTACGAAACAGACAGTAAAAAGGATCTGAAAGGTGTAACAGGAGGAAAACCTCAAAGCAGTTGCGCTATGAAACAATTGTTATAGGAGAGGGTAGATAGTAAGGTGGAAGGAAGGAGATATGAACGGAGGTAAGGTAAAAAGGAATCAAAAGCGGTATTTTCTGAAGGAAATGGACATCCATCATCGTCATCCGGATGTTGGCGTTTACAAGAAAAAAAAAAAAAAAAAAAAAAAAAAAAAAAAAAAAAAAAAAAAAAAAAAAAAAGTCACTCTTCATCTCCTCGTCTTTTATCGAGGATGATTTTCTGCCGAGGGATAAAACGTCCCATAATAAACCCATCCCGAAAGCGATTGGATTCCTTATTGGAGTGGCGGACGATTCGTCCCACCCCCTTCCCCCCCTGGGTGGGACTCACAAACTTGATGCTAACGACGTCCAATAATAAAACCATCAGAATGCGATTGGATTCTTCCCCGCATTGCCGGGCAATCCCTACTTCACTTATGATAATGGGATGGTTTCTAATTCTCCTTTATGCGGATGATGACCTCCTCCTCCTCCTCCTCCTCCTCCTTTATCAGCCATAGGCTTCGTCTCGGACTCTTTTTCACCATTACCCCTAAAATGCAATAAATTCCAATCGGCCATAGAAGAACACACCAGGCTGCGAATTTCACCTGCTGGTCGTCCATTACCTGGGATTCTCTTGGGATACGACTTCTATTCGCTCTCTGCCTCCTCCCCATGGCCCGCCCTTCTCTCTCTCTCTCTCTCTCTCTCTCTCTCTCTCTCTCTCTCTCTCTCTCTCTCACACACACACACACACAGACTATAACCACTGTTGTGGTGGTGCCAACCTGCAAAAAACAATTATAAAACTAACTCCCTCTCTCTCTCTTTTCCATCTTTATTCAATGCTGTTTTATGGGTCATATATTAATTATATATTGTGGGTAATATTTACCAGAAATGACTAAATAAATAAATAAATAAACGCAAATTCATCGTGTTTAAAAGCGGGGCAAATGCAGTCTCTTGGTCCCAATCCATCAATCTGAGAATCATTATTCATCCCATAAAAGAAATTTGCATGTCAGTTGATAAGTTACGATACGAAAAAATTGACAAATCGTGCAATATGACACATCGCCTCTCTCTCTCTCTCTCTCTCTCTCTCTCTCTCTCTCTCTCTCTCTCTCAAATCAACCTCAGAACTGGAGAGCGAAATCGAATATTCTCTCTCATTCTCTCTCTCCCCCCCTCTCTCTCTCTCTCACTTTTTACAGTCATAATAATAGAATACTTACCGACGTCTACCAGCCCCCCTTAACTACCCCAAACTCCGGCCCAACCTTTAAACCCCCCCCCCCCCCCACAACCAACCAACCGTTTTGGACAGTACCCGTTTTTCTCCTCTCTATAAAAATACAGCGGCCTTCGCTTAAAGAAGAATGACAGCTATATCACTGACTCTTGTGGAGCAAGAACGGGCCTTGCCAATACTCGTCTATATGGTAATGGGGTTTAAGACGTCTTTAGAAGGTCTCTCTCTCTCTCTCTCTCTCTCTCTCTCGCCTTTCTCATCTCTCCCCGTCTCTCCCTCTCTCTCTCTTCCTCCCATTAATCTCTCTCTCTTCCCCTGCTGACTCTTTATCTCTTCATAAATGCAAATGGACGCATAAGTGATTATCTGTGGTACCATGATTACTTATCGCTTCATGAATACGAAAATAACGAAAACAGGGGTATTTTTGTTGGCTGCAACGTCAAAAGCAATATTATCCAGTTCTTTCTTTCTCCACAAATACACACATGCATACTATATATATATATATATATATATATATATATATATATATATATATATATATCATATATATATATATATATATATATATATATATATCCTTAAATAGGCGGTAAATAAATATGTTACACTTCTGGTTATTAGCAAGCACTGTTGGAATGAGGTTGTATGTCCATGCCTTGGATATTTTCGTATAGATAAACAAGATCTTACCATAAACAACGTACTTTGACAGCTACGGAGTTTCCTTATGCAAGTATGAAAAAAATAAAAACAATAATGAAAATGTTCAGCTGTGAGGAACCCAACGTGAGCCTATACTGCTAATACAAGTTAAGAGTGGAAATGCTCTGTGTGCTTCTTCACAGGTACGGCAATGGGTCACAGTGAATTCCAAAATTCAAGAAAGTTAGCAATTTTAGCAGGGTTGAAAAACTGAAAAAAATGGAAGAAAACAGACTAGAGATTTGGCAGTTTTAGCAGGACTGAAAAACTCTGAGGAAGAATGGTGGAAGAAAACAGACACAAGAGTTAGTAATTTTTGCAGGTTTCAAAAAAAAAAAAAAAAAGGGAAGAAAACAAATATAACACAAGGCTACCATTTCCGCACATGTAATCTTCTTTGAACTTACATGAACAATGACTAAATGGTCTTTGAGCTACTTTGAGCTAAAGAAAAGCAACTTATATATATATATATAATAATATTATATATATATATATATATATAATAATATATATAATAATAATAATAATAATAATAATAATAATAAATATTATAGGTGGGTCCAGCTGTGTTTACGCTGACAGATTCGCCTTCGTAGTAGTCCAGTTCATGCCCTTTCTCACTCACTTCCGAAGAGCAAAGTAAATTTAACAGCCCAAAATATCAAGACATCTAACACAAACGAACTATGAGGCAGTTATCAAATTCCTACCAGGTTTCTTCTGTATTCCAAGACTTTACAAAGGTATTGGCGCCCATTACTTGGCTTTTACGTATGTACAAATGAATCTAGCAATGATTGTTTGTTTGTATGGTGTTTTTACGTTGCATGGAACAAGTGGTTATTCAGCAACGGGACCAACGGCTTTATGTGACTTCCGAACCACGTCGAGAGTGAACTTCTATCGCCAGATATACACATTTCTGACCCCTCAATGGAATGCCCAAAAATTGAACTCGCGGCCACCGAGGTGGCAGGCCAAGACCAAACCGACCACGCCACTGAGGCGCTGACTCTAGCAATGAAAACCAACAAAAGCGAATGGACTCTGCCAAAAAGAGAAAGGTAAACTTTAATAGTTGACTTCTGCACAGAGACCTTACAGACCTTACATCTTGTTCGGGTTGCCCCAGGTCCCTCAGTTGCTGGTACATCTTCCGGTATATTTTGCATCTTCCAATCTTGGATGGTCTGGGATGCAGCTTAGATATTTGTCAAGCTTATTCTTAAACACATCTACGCTCACTCCTGATATATTCCTCAGATGAGCTGGCAACGCATTGAATAGACGCTGCATTATCGATGCTGGTGCGTAGTGGATTAATGTCCTGTGTGCGTTCCTTATTTTTCCCGGTATAGTTTTGGGCAATATTAATCTACCTCTGCTTGCTCTTTCTGATATTTTTAGCTCCATGATGTTTTCGGCTATTCCTTCTATCCGTTTCCATGCCTGAATTATCATGTAGCGTTCTCTTCTCCTTTCTAGACTATATAATTTTAAGGATTGTAGTCTTTCCCAGTAGTCAAGGTCCTTAACTTCTTCTATTCTAGCTGTAAAGGACCTTTGTACACTTTCTATTTGTGGAATATCCTTTTGATAGTGGGTACCATATCATATTGCAATATTCAAGTGGACTACGAACATATGTTTTATAAAGCATAATGTGTTCAGCTTTTCTTGTTTTGAAGTGCCGTAACAACATTCCCATTTTTGCTTTACATTTTGCCAATAGAATTGCTATTTGATCATTGCATAACATGTTCCTATTCATCATCACACCAAGGTCTTTAACTGCTTCCTTATTTGTGATTGTCTCATTATTAGGTCCCCTATATGCATATAGCTTTCCTTCTCTGTCTCCATAATTTATTGATTCAAATTTATCAGAGTTAAATATCATCCTATGTACCTCTGCCCAATCATATACTTTGTTAAGGTCTCTTTGTAGCGCGTTCCTATCTTCATCACAAGTAATTTCTCTACTTATTCTTGTGTCATCGGCGAAACTACTCACTACCGAGTCCTTAACATTACTGTCTATGTCTGCGATCATAATAACAAACAGTAATGCAGCTAACACCATACCTTGTGGCACACCGGATATTACCTTAGCTTCATCCGATTTCTCATCATTTGCAATAACGATCTGTTTTCTGTTGTGTAAAAATTCTTTTAACCATCTTCCTACTTTATCCACTATATTATGTTTTCTAATTTTCTTCGCTAATATATTATGATCTACCTTGTCAAAAGCTTTTGCAAAGTCTAGATAAACCACATCAGTTTCATTTCCGCTTTTCATATTTTTGAATATGTTCTCACTGTGGACTAACAGTTGGGTTTGTGTACTTTTTCCGGGTACGAAACCATGTTGTCCTATATTAAACAAATTATTTTTTATTAAATGTTTCATAATATTTTTCATCATTACCCTTTCATGCACTTTCGTAATATGCGATGTTAGACTCACAGGCCTATAATTACTTGCCTCTAGTCTTGATCCACTTTTGAAAGTAGGGGTAATATATGCTAATTTGTGCTCATCATAAATCTTGCCTGTATCTACACTTTGTCTTAATAATATTGCAAGTGGCTTTGCGATAGAATGAACTACTTTCTTTAACAAAATAGCAGGGACACCGTCAGGCCCTGCAGCAGCTCCATTTTTAATTTCATTAATAGCCTGCAAAATATCAGCTTCATTAATATCTATGTCAGCTAAATATTCACTATTCTCGTCCCGTACTTCTATATCATTATCTTCATTATCAATTCTAGGGGTCAATTCTCTCTTATATCGTTCTGCCAATATGTTGCATATTTTTTTTTTCATTCGTTAATCTCCCTTCAATTCTTTGAGTGCCTATTTCTATTCTTCTTTTATTCATCTTTTTCGCGAACGAGTATAATAGTTTGGGGTTTTGCTTGATATATACTAGGGTTTTTTCTTCCAAGTCCCGTTTTTAATTTTCTTTTGATTGTATAATCTTTTGTTCTGCATTTTCTATCTTACTTTTTAGTTCTATAACTTTCCATGCATTTTTTTTCTTTTGCAAGACTTTTTTCCACTTTCTGATTTTCTGGAACAAGATCCTTCTGTCTCTTGGTATGCATGAATGATGTTTACTTTTCTTCTTCGGTATATATTTATCCACTATTTTCTCTAATGTTTTATATAATATCTCCGTATTTACCCTTATGTCATCACTTACGAAAATGTTATCCCAATCTTTGTTTAATTCTTCATTTATTTCTGACCATTTTATATTTTTACTGTAGAAGTTGTATTTTCCATATCCTTCCCACTTTTTCATTTCTTGCTTATCTCTGTTTTCACTTGCTTTGGAATGGACTGTCAATTCTATGACATTATGGTCTGAAATACTCGCATTATAAACTATTATTTCTTTAACATAATTCACCTCGTTCACAAATACTAGGTCTAAAGTATTTTCCTTTCTTGTTGGCAGGTGATTTATTTGTTGAATGTTGTATTCTAATAGCATATCTAATAGCTTTTCGAATTGCCTCTTATCTTCTGCACTACTATTACTCTCTTTTTTATATATATAAATACAACCACAATCTCCTATTCGTTCTTTCCAGTCTACGAAAGGAAAGTTGAAGTCTCCAGATAGGAAAATAGTCCAGTCCTTGTGATTTCTACATATATCATCCAATTTTTCTATTATTATGTCAAACTCTTTAGTACTGGGGGGTTTATATATTACTATGTTCATTAATTTTTCAGATTCAAATTCTACCGCTATTAGTTCACATTCTGAGTTACTATATTTCTCATATATTTTTCCTTGTTTTTTGTCTTTCCCATATATTGCGGTTCCCCCTTGATTCCTATTTTTTCTATCTGATCTATAAGTTTGGAACCCTTTTATTTGATCATCATTCCCAGAGAGAGAGAGAGAGAGAGAGAGAGAAATATCAGGGTCCTAAAAAATGAGACGAGAAAAAATTGATTTTCACTTCGTCAAGTACACAGCCATCAGACGATTGCATGTCAACGATCTCCCAAAAAGTAAAACCCCGGACCGATCATTTTCCGGCGATCCGACGAACAACTTCGACAGACGAACAACCCCCTCAACTTCAGAACAGCCATAAAACTCGAGAGAGGGAAAAGTGGTGCCCTGCTGCCTGTTTGGAGAAAGGAACGAGCGAGTCGTCGTCAGTCAGGCCAAGGGAACTTGACTGATTGCCACCTACGCGGAATATTAAAGAGGTAAAAAGTCGAGACAGATCAATTCTCTCTATTTCCTGTTCCACGTTCGAGACAGAAAGGAAAAAAAAACGACTTTACTTAATAAAATTTCGTTTGCAGGTACAAACACTATATATATATATATATATATATATATATATATATATATATATATATATATATATAAATATATATATGTGTGTGTGTGTGTGTGTGTGTGAGTGTGTGTATAGTATATATATATATATATATATATATATATATATATATATATAAAGTAATTCATAAACAACTGTATGCCCCTACAATTTCGTTCAGTTAAAACAAGGATGGAAGTGTTGAATTCACAAGAAAAAAAACAACAACAGTTAAGACATAACTACCCTTCGACAACTGAAAAGAGAATATATAACACGCGCACACAATGTATATATATATATATATATATATATATATATATATATATATATATATATACACGTGTGTGTGTGCGTGAATGGAAAATGCTCAAGCAACCAGAACCAATATACTACAAAATGTCCAATGTCACTGTTCGAATAAACAACCGCTCCTCCCAATTCCTCGAACGTTTCTCCGATCATAAACAATAAACAAACGAATATGAACCGGACGTGCTTTCAGACATCGTCAAGTCATGTATCAAGCGCGAATGCACACATAACGTGCTCGGCTGAAATGTAATCACAGGGAATTTATGTCCGAGTGCAAAAAGCATAAAAACAAGGAAAAACCAGAGCTGTGTGTTCCCTCGATGGCAATTTTCGTTGATGCAGCTAAATTATGGCCGTGTAAAACTTTTCGGAACAACTTCATTATCCAAATGTTCGTGGACAGTTGACGATTTATACGATGTAAGCAACAACTTTATTCTCCAAATATTATGACGGTTTACAGAAAGTTGACGATTTATATGATGTAAGCAACAATTTTATCCTCCAAATATTATGACGGTTTATGGACAGTTGACGATTTATATGATGTAAGCAACAACTTTATTCTCCAAATATTATGACGGTTTACAGAAAGTTGACGATTTATATGATGTAAGCAATAATTTTATTAACCAAATATTAAGACGGTTTGCGGACAGTTGACGATTTATATGATGTAAGCAACAACTTTATCCTCCAAATATTAAGATGGTTTGCAGACAGATGACGATTTATACGATGTAACCAACAACCTTATTATCCAAAAATATTATGACGGTTTACGGACAGTTGACGATTTATACGATGTAAGCAGAGATTATATTACCAAGATCACAAAATTACTTGGTGTCTAAAATACTATTTTCTGGGAAGATTCACCAAAATGCGATTAGGAAATAAACATTCCTGGAGATATACCATAGTAGAGACATTCCGAGACGTGATGAAGGTCTGTGAAAGTTATTTAAAACTCTCTCTCTCTCTCTCTCTCTCTCTCTCTCTCTCTCTCTCTCTCTCTCTCTCTCTCTGACATAAACATGGTTGGTTTTTATTCTAACAGGTTAACGAAGCACAGTCACACGCCTTTGTTTCAGTGTAATTACACCATCTGTTACACAAACTTTCAAAAGCTTCGCTCAACACAAACAATATATATATATATATATATATATATATATATATATATATATATATATATATACACATACTACATACATACATACATATATATATATATATATGTGTGTGTGTTTATATATACATATATATATATGTGTATATATATACGTATATATATGTATATATATATATATATATATATATATATGTATATGTATATATATATATATATGTATATATATATATATATATGTATATATATATATATATATATATATATATATATATATATAGCAACAAAGCAACCAAAGAAAGTTCAAACCTCAAACATCGAAAATCCGAATTAAAACATTATTATTTTGAAAAAAAAAAAATACTATACTATACGAAACAAAATATCCAACAACGCATGACCCCATAACGGGTTTAACATTCTACTTTGAGAGAGAGAGAGAGAGAGAGAGAGAGAGAGCAGAAATAAATCGTTTGTCTCAATGCTAACGAAAGGCAAAAAACCATCAGCTGCTTTGAAAGTCGTGAGTGAGTGGGAGAGCGCGAGATAAGAAGAGCAGGTGTCGCTACTCCTACCTACTACTTCAGCAAAAGCAGAAGCAGAAGCAGGGGCCAGGGGCATGGGCAGGGGCAGCAGCAGCAGCAGCAGCAGCAAACGCCCCAATACCCAGAAAAGCTCAGGGTCTCCCGCAGCCTCATTGGTAGTTGGGGCACGACTGCCCCCACAGGCGCCACTTGTCGGGTAATTAGTAGGCCGGGCCTAATTGCACATTCAAATGAGAGACTGACTGCTTCGCCTGCTCCTTCTCCTTCCCTCTCGATTCGTGTTCTCTTCTCTCTCTCTCTCTCCATTTCCAGAGTGGTTATTTTTACTGACTCTCTCTCTCTCTCTCTCTCTCTCTCTCGTATCCTGCGTGGGACTATTTTTTTCCTATGTTTGTTTGTTCCTTTCTCAAGTTTATTATGATTATTATATATGTATATTTATATATACATCCATACATATATACATACAACACCCGCACACATATAGATATACGTAAATACACATATATATGTATATATATATATAATATGTACATATTATATATAAATACATATACACACACACACACACACACATATATATATGTAGCCGACAAATTTCTTATCGACTAAAATATTCCCCTTCGGTTCGCATAGTCATTACATGAAGAGGCCGACGGGCTCGACCCAACGTACTTGCGATCGACCCGTTACATTTCATTTAATCACAGGATATAATCTTCATTTTGAATAATGAATAAACCTCCATTCACTTCTCTCATTTCTCCAGA
Organism: Macrobrachium nipponense; assembly: GCF_015104395.2. NCBI lineage: Eukaryota > Metazoa > Arthropoda > Malacostraca > Decapoda > Palaemonidae > Macrobrachium > Macrobrachium nipponense. The sequence goes on along the minus strand of NC_087208.1, from coordinate 58,616,152 downwards.
GCCTTCCCGGCGGAAGAACCTGACAAATTGAATTTTTCTTCTTGGAATTGTTGTTATCGCAAGAAAATTCATCACGAACGGTATAATCGCTATTACGAGAGTTCGGGGTACCGCAAACATCCGCCAAAGCAGGGCATTCCTTCCCCCCCCCCACCCCCTACCCACCTACTAAAGGTCCCTTGTTACCGAAAGTTATAATCGTATCTTTCCTGAAAATCTAATCACTTTTCAGTTCGGAATCCCAATTTTGGTCATATTTTTCGTAAAATTCCATAATTTTTTTTCCCTCGAAATCTTGCTAACAAAAATACAACATACAAACGCATTAAATAAAAAGCTCTCAATATTGAAAGTAAGGTTATTTAAGTAAAAGCCATGGAAGACAAAATTATGCTTACTAATTGAAATAAATAGCATATGTCAATATAGCTTTCGTATCAATAAAGAATAAAAAATGGTATAACAAAAATAATGATAATACTCAACGTCATCACTACTAAAAGAAAGCGGGGAGTGATTATAATATAATGATTAAAAGAATACTCAGAAATTCAGATTTAAAATTGTCTATAAAACCTGTCTATATAGCAGATGTGTAAATACTTCGCAGATTGTAAACAAAGAATTAACAGTTATTTTATTTTAATAAGGCATTTATTCTACATAAGGAAGTTTGTTAATAAAGCCAATTGCCTTTTGGACTGTTTTATGAGAATACGTTTGCCTCATGAATATATAATAATAATAACTGTGCCAGTTATTTAACTTAATAAAATATCTGTCAAAATCTCTGCCATGTCTGCTTTTCACTAACACAAAAACTTACGAACAAAACACTGAGTTTACTCATAGTTTGATCTAATTTTATTCTTTATGCACCATACGTCATTATTCCTTGTTCACGAGAGAGAGAGAGAGAGAGAGAGAGAGAGAGAGAGAGAGAGAGAGAGAGAGAGAGAGAGAGAAAATATCTTTAATTCTACCGCGCCGGTCGTTCAAACTCTCTCTCTCTCTTACTGTATCATTCATTATTCTTCCGCTCAATCAAACGTAATTTGTCGCCAAACGCGTTGTATGAGTCACTGTCACCCATTCATCAGTCACATGCTACGTGCGCATGCGCGAAATGATAAATTATTCCGTAATGGAAGCTTACCAAGTTTCATCCTTAATCGACCTTGACGCTGTCGATTATACAAGACGCGGGACATCGGATACCAACTGAAATACACATGGCCGTGACTCAGTCATCAGATGAATGTCAGTGGCGTGTGTGTGTGTGTGTGTGTGTGTGTGTGTGTGTGTGTGTGTATATATCATATATATATATATATATATATATATATATATCTATATATATATATATATATGTATGTATGTATATATATATATATGTATATATATATCTATATATATATATATATATATATATATTATATGTAGTATATATTATATATAGTATGTATGATATATATATATATGGTAAATATTATGATAAAGTGTGTGTGGATATATATATGTAAATAAATAATATTATATATATATATATATATATATATATATGTATGTAATGTATATATGTGTGTGTATAACAAATATAAAAAAACAAATATCGAATAACTTACACAGAAGGGGAATTCTAACTAATAGTTGAAACTTATCAGTTACAATTCCCCCTTGTGAATAAGTCATTGCCAAGGCAAACTGAATTCGATATTAAGTGATCTCTCTGCCTCGATGCTAGTGAATCTGTATAATATTCCAGAGCATTAAAATGTAAGACATTTCCTTGTTGAAATTTCCTGCGTCCATTAGCGAAAGCAGCCATTTTCGACCTGTCAAAGGAGGACGTTGGAGAACAATACCAACCGTCAGGTGACAAATTCGGACCCGCAACCGATACTTAGCCGTCATTTTGTCCCCGTGACGTCATTTCCGGGCTGGCGTCCCAGCGAGCCTCCGGGCAGCCATTTGTTCTCCGGCGCCGAATTTTCCGCTTAATGCGAATTATTTGTCGCGTCAACTGGTTGCACATATTTCATCCGTTGCGAGTATTTTCTCTTCTCTCTCTCTCTCTCTCTCTCTCTCTCTCTCTCTCTGTAAATTGCACTGGAACCTCTCTCTCCTTTCTGATCATCAGGGAAATCTCTATCTCTCCTGGAAACTATACAGGAATCTCTCTCTCTCTCTCTCTCTCTCTCTCTCTCTCTCTCTCTCTCTCTCTCTCTCTCTCTCTCCAGTTTGGAAATTGCAGAAGAAAAATGACTTAATGCAGGAGTGAGGTGTTGATGTGTGCTGGGGGGGGGGGGGGGTAGGATAACAGGGCGCGGGTGTCACGTATCCGGTTCGAGCACAACATATAATACCAGGCAATAACGTTTTCATCATTGTGATTCTCCTGCTCGGGACAGGCTTTCTCGTCTTTCCAGTATTCGTGCATATACGTCATAAATGACTAGTGGCGGGGGGGAGGTAGAGGGGTGCCAAGGGAAAGAGGGATCAGGGGGGAAGGGAGAGGGGTAGAGGGGGTAGAGGGGCAGGGGAAAGTACGTGGATTCCGGATTCCACTGAATGCACACTGATACTTCGAAGCTAATATACTCATTAAAAGGCGAGTATGATGAATCCAGCCGTTGAGAGGCGGAGGGGCATGAGGGGAGGGGGCAGGTCTTGGTGAGGTCATGAGGGGGCGGGGGGAGAAGGGAGTAAGAAGGGGAGGGGAGGAGGAGGAGGAGGGGTGGTGTGGAGAAGAATCAACTTAATGATAAGATCATAATTGAGAGAGTGTAAGAAAAAACAGGTCGGGAGACACCTTTACGGCACCCCCGAACCACCAACCCCAGCCTGCCTCCCATGGGGCCTTCTTCGTCGACGGCTGGGGGGGCTCCCTCCCCCCCCTCTACTCTCCCCTCCCCCGCTGGACCAATCCCAGCGCACCCGCACGTCGTTCCACTCCATCCCGAAGACATGACGAGAGGTCATAGGTTCTGGGAAATATCAGCGGAGGAGGCGATTACAGGTGACAAGGGAGGAAATGAATGACGAAACAAGAGGATCTAAAACCCTTGTTATCGGGACACTCGGCGAATTCAATTAGATCCAGCGAGGTTGACTCATGTTTGCCTTATTGTTGTCAGAGCGTCTATAATGGCCGGGGCCTCGTACATGACATGATAATACCAGCCAACCAGCCCAGGCACAGCGAGGCAGGGCATTATTTCGGCGTCCGCACCAATTGTCTCCGGCCTGGCGACGCTTTATTGCTCCGGCCGTCCGTTCCGAGGGCTAAACCAGATGTCATCCGTCGGGGCAGTTCGTTTCTCGCCGGGAAAAGCCGACGCAAAGTCCTTCTATTCCGTCAAATCGGGCGATTCGCCTCCGCGGCCGAAATAAAACGCCGCGAATTCGGCCCGCTCGTTGGGGCTGGCCTCAACGTGTGTGGTCCACGGTTTTTGTTGCAAGGAATCATGCAGCTTGTTGAGCCCCACGCCATTACATTATCGGGGCGTCTCACACGTTTTCGACCGGCTCTCACAAATGGCTCGTCCGGAACGGCTCCTCTCCTGAGACTCACGATCGCCCTCACGGAACTCGGAGCCTTCCTGGAACTACATCATTTTCCCGTCTCGGGAAACTCCTCTGGCTGGAAAAGCACACCACAACCGAAGATACCAATGGCTTCCTTTCTACGAAAACGTCCCTTTCATAACCCAAAAACAGCAGCAGCCGTCACAACCGCAAACAACAACAACGTGCAGGAGACTCGGCTGAACGAAGTCTTTCAGCGACGCGAACGAAAAGAGTCGCCGACGGCCCTCTGCGGCGTGGCTGTCTATCGGCAGAATGGATCACCAGAGAACCACTCAGTCTTGTCGTAACTAGCTTGCTTCGCCCTCCCCATCATTCTCCCACCCCTCCCCACCCCAACCCTCATTCCCAACCCGCCTCATTCCCCTGCCATGGCATTAGCCATCAAGAACTCCATCATACCCTCTCCTCTTCTTTTTACTCTACCTAAGTACTGGGGAGGGACACCACCTCTAGTATATTCTCAGATGAAATTATTAAGAGGCCTTTTAAAGTATGTAGCTAACGAGAACATGAGAGAGAGAGAGAGAGAGAGAGAGAGAGAGAGAGAGAGAGAGAGAGAGAGAGAGAGAGAGATGACTTAATGATGTATGCTGCTCTCAACATTTTCCAATTTCTTTGGAGTGGTTATTTTGCATATTCTATACATTCAATCACCAGCTTATGAATAGCATAAGATGATACTGAAAAGATATAGAGAGAGAGAGAGAGAGGAGAGAGAGAGAGATTTGTTGTTGCGACGAGAGAGAAGAGATGAGGAGAGAAGGAGGAGAGGAGAGTCGAGCAGAGAGGAGAGAGAGAGAGAGAGAGAGAGAGGGGGGTTTCCACAAATTAAATTTGTAAACAGTAACGACCCTTCACAGAACTATGCAAGTGTTATCTTCAGGAAAACATATCTTCCAAAATGGATCCAGGCTTAGACATTTCATGAATGCTTTCATTCAAACAAATTCAACCGAATTGAATGATCAGGCGTCACAAAACTCTTGGTCATTATTGAGCCAACAACGAGTCTGTCACCTTTTGTCAAGCAATGGGATTCCTGGTTGCAATTGATTAACAAGTCTTTAAAGATATCTGATATCTTTTTAATAATGACATACGGATCACTTGACAATTTTTCTAATTACTGTTGCATAATGACACGAGAGAGAGAGAGAGAGAGAGAGAGAGAGAGAGAGAGATTGATTCTCCAACCTTCCTTCCTTCCACCTATACTTCCTCCAGCCTTGCTACCCACCCCCACCCATCCACCACCCCTCTCCCTTAAAAAACACGGTCATCCCACATTTCCCCTGTTATTCCAAACTTCCCTATTGCTATTAGACTCAATTTATCGAACCCTTCCCCTTTCCCCCTCTTTCACGACCCCCAACCCCCTTTAACCCTTTCCATTTTAACCCGTTTCATCAGCCCCACTTTCCATTATTTCCTTCCCTTTTCCTTCCATTCATGCACTGAAGGATGTGAGGTTGATCAGCGTTCTTCGGGATGTGTCATAAGGAATTGGTTGGAAAGTGTAAATTCATCAAATTCACAAAATTCACAAAATTATATAGTCTAATAATGTTTTTTTTTTCTTCGTCTACTGGTATACTAAATCCCTCTTCGTCGCTGTTTGTTGCAGCTGACGATGTCTACTATATTGATGAAAGAAAAATATGGCGTGTATAGAAGGAAAATATTTTTCTTTCATTTTCATCATATAACAATAATTTGGTTTTCACTTTCAAGGAATGTAAGTCACGTATTGTTGTGACTTATGACACAATATATCTATATTATATATATAATGTTATATATATAAATAATAATTATATCTATATATATTATTAATTATATAATGTATATAATATATATACATATATATATTAAACTTTAATAAATTATAAATATATATTACTATACATGATATCTATATAGTATATTATTATATATATATTATATAATGTGTGTGTGTGTTGTGTGTGTGTGTGTGTGGTGTGTGTGTGTGTGTGGTGTGTAATAAGGTTTTAATGTTTTTATTAAGTTAAAAAATGATTGTAAAACTATACAATAGCGATATTTTTATATATATATATATATATATATATATATATATATAGTATATATATTTTTAATAAATTATTTTTGAAAATACTCATATTTTATAACTAAGGAAAAGGTGGAGATGTTATACACGCACGCACAGACATGTCTGTGTGTGTATATGTGTAACAACACTAATTTTTTGTTATAAAATAATGGAATATTTTCAAAATAATAACTGATCTTATATATATATATATATTATATATATATATATATATAATATTATTATAATATGCATATTATATTATATATATTATATTTATATATATATATACTGTTATATATATATATATATATATCGCATATATTTGTTATATATATATGTAATAATATTAAGTATAGCATACAATATTTTTTATATATTTATATATATATTAGTTATATATTTATATAATATGTATGTAATTGTGTAATAATATATTTTTTGTTAATTAGAAGGAATACAATGACTGGAAAGGATTTTTGGAAATAATAAGTAACGCATCTGTTGTGGTATATTGTAATAATTATTAATTTGTTTATTTTAAAATAAATATAATTAATTTTAAAAATATAATAATATTGTATATATAATATATTATATATAGTATATATTATATATAATATGTATAAATATAATTATATATATTATATAATGGGTAATAATTATAATATATGAGTTATATATATTATTATGCATATATATATATGTATATTATATATAATATAATAGTATATATATATATTTGCAATAGTATGAAAACAATATTTGAAAGTATGAAAATATACTATAAAACTAAAAATTAGCGCAAAAAACTCAATGCTACTATAGCCTACTCATACGTGACAGGTAACGGTTAGGACTATATAAAGCTGTCGCCCTAAGAGGCCAAATGAATAAATATAATTCTAATATTCCCACCAACAAGTATCAACCTCGTTCGACTAACCTAACATTCATCCCCATAAAATCTAATTCTTTGACTAGACAACACTTACTTGAAGGCTATAGAACTTATATTTTAACATAACGTGATTATTCTTTATGAAGTTTTTTTTAATACAAAATCTGTGTATTTAGCGTCATAAATCGTAAGTGAGGGTTATGATACATATAAATCTACAGACTGGAAGTTATACTTACACCAACAAAAGCCAATTTATCCGAGTCGGTGGATCAGCATTGTTCTAAAACATCATAAATAATCCCATGCTTTACAAGATAAGGCTCATACGTAAGGCTGTAAGATCCTACTTTTGCTTAGCTACAATAAAACATCTCATATACAAGGTTAAAACAAAATCTACCTAACAATCAAGAAGCACTTTATTATATATCTAAGACTATGAACATGTATGTCGGGCTATGATCCTTCCATTTTGGCGTATAATAATTTAGTAGTACTTATCTAAATTCAAAATGCTTATAAGCAAAACAATAATAAATAAATTTACCCCCCAAAAAAATATGAAGCTTACACCAACGATATAGCAAACTATTTACCTATATATATATAGTATATATATATATATATATATATACATATATATATATATATTATATATATATATATATATATATATATACACATACACTAAGAAATTACAATAGTAAGCACGTGACTTTGTTTATTAGCTGAAGTCGCCATGAGAGCTTCAGCTATATATATATATATATATATATATATATATTTATATATATATATATATATATATATATATATATATATATAATATATATATATATATATATATATATATATATATACACACACAAATTTACTTATGTATGCAAATATTGTAGAGCACTGAATTACAAAAAGAAACTATATGTAAGAGGAGAGATATGTCACGTAGATACGAGCATATTTTCATCATATCCATCTGCTATAATATTTCCTAACCACTATCTGATTTATAGCACGTTTTGTTCTCCGTCCCATTACGAAAGTACGCATCCAAATGCACATTCCGTGTAAACTAAAATATGAGAGAGAGAGAGAGAGAGAGAGAGAGAGAGAGAGAGAGAGAGAGAGCACACACACACATGCACGGACATAAATCTATATATGCGGATCCTTTATCGCCTTCACCCTTCTTATCCATATCCTTTATTAAGTATACATCCGGACGCCTTGTACCGGATGCCGAAAAAAAAAGGTGTGTAAGTGGCCACGTCTATCGACCAACTATCGGCAATTTCCTCATAAAATAAAAATAAAAAATAAAAAAGGAAAAGAACAAAAAAATCCATCAGCTGAGAAAAGAAGAAATCCGTCGATAACGACGTAGCAGGCAGCAGCTGTAAGATCGAAAAGTCCATTCATGTCTGAGGGAGAGTGACCCTTATGGCAGAAGCCACGATTGGAATTATGAATGAAAATATGGAAATGCCAGTAGCTGTCAGGAAGAAGAAGAAGAAGAAGAAGAAGAAGAAGAAGAAGAAGAAGATTCGGAGATAAGGTTTCCAACGTTATCGTTGACACACGCTCGCACCATCGAACAAGGTGTTTATTCTCGAGTTTATTTCAGGCCTTAAATTATTCTTAGTCTACATTGGTTTCCGGATCTCATTACACCGCATGGCCACTTATACCAATCTGTTACAGCCTCTGAATGATTCTGCAAACACTGACATTTTACAAGGCCGTTATCGGAGCCGCTTGTACTAATACTTGACATTTTTACTGGACATTTATCATCAGACTTATCTTCGTAGTATACCCACTACGTGGAGAATAACAATGGTCCCTGAGTGACGTGTAATTTATCACTCGTAAATCACGCATATATGGCGTTCACGACCGGTGAGTTGAAAACGAGCGATACTAATGACAGGAGATTTCCACACCCAGCTCAAGTACTCGATGATACCTCACGCATTATACGTATGTTATTTCTCAAATCAGCCATATAATGAAGGCACAGGGAGTAATGATATTAAACTGTGAGGATTTCATGCAGTTAGTCTCAATGTCGACAGCACAGGACAACTCAAATGTCAAAATCTGATTGGAGTGTGATTGATAGATGTTCCGGAAGAGTTGCCGACAGGTGAGGAGTGTCTCATCAACACACCTCTGGGTTAGACTGTCAAAAAAAAAAAAAAAAAAAAAAGCATAAACTCAGTATTGGCATCAGCATTTCCAAATTTTACGACATCTCTGTGGTGGTGGTGAGAGATCCTGGGATTTTCAATTTCCACTTTCTCTCTCTCTCTCTCTCTCTCTCTCTCTCTCTCTCTCTCTCTCTCTCTCTCTCTCATGTTATACTGTATCCGCTCAGTGTATACGTAACAATCTATATCAATCATTATTATTTTTCCATAAGACAGATGTAAGGCATTTTTCGTTCTCACTCGTCAAAGTGGGCTATCTATCGTTAGGGACGAAGCTCTTATAACTGATAATTCTCTTTGGTGGAAGCCACTCAC
>NC_087208.1:58594561-58602061 GCF_015104395.2 Macrobrachium nipponense | reverse complement strand
GGTGTAAAATGTAAATAAAAATGGGCGTGGAAGACTGAATAAATGTGGTGTAAAATGTAAACCAAAATTGGGGGTGAACTAGTGAATAAATGTGATGTAAAAATAATACGAATTATGGGTGAAAGAATGAATATATTCATTGAATGGCAGGATGAATAAACATGGCGAGGTTGAAAGTCGAGTAAATCTGGTGTATGGCAAGATGAATAACTTTAGTGAACGAAGCAATTGAACAAAAAATTGTAAATGAAAGGTCTAACAAGTTGAAGATGTCAAATGGACAGATGAATAAGTTTAATGAATAAGATGAAAAATGAGGATAAAAATATGTAAAATATATATTTTGAATAAACAAGTTAATAAATACGAAGAATGACGGAGAAAGAATGATGGAATAAATGAAATGGATGAAAAGTGAATAAATGTGATAAATAAAACGACGAAAACTTATGCTGGAAGAATAAATATGAATGGGAAAATGGGTCAAGATGGGTAGATGGAACGATGAACTAATATGATGAATATTATATAAAAAGAAAGACGAATAAACGTGAGTGGTTAGAAAAATCATTGAACAAAGCGGAAGATGGCTGATAATTTGGAGAAGAAATCTGGTAAAATAACAGGATGAATAAATAACGGTTAATGGAAAAAAATTAATAGAAATTCTACACACGAGAAAAATAACCCTGTCATTATACCTCGTCCAGGGTTGGCTCAAACTGGCTATCATTGTAACATATTAAAGGGAAGTACAGGTTGATATGTTTCCATGTAAAACATCAAGGTATTTAATAAATACTTTACTCTGAGTAAATAAAGGTATAGGATTATAACGAGAGAGAGAGAGAGAGAGAGAGAGAGAGAGAGAGAGAGAGAGAGAGAGAGAGAGAGAGAGAGAGAGAGAGAGAGAGAGAGATTGAATAAATATGTTATTCTAAGAAAATGAAGGCATATGATATAACGATTGAGACGGAGAAAACATCTATATTATCTGCATGTAATTAATTGCTAATAATCATAGTAATCACGAGAGAGAGAGAGAGAGAGAGAGAGAGAGAGAGAGAGAGAGAGAGAGAGAGAGAGAGAGAGAGAGAGAGAGAGAATTTAATAAATATGTTATTCTAAGAAAATGAAGGCATATGATATAACGATTGAGACGAAGAAAACATCAATATTATCTGCATGTAATTAATTGCTAATAATCATAGTAATCACGAGAGAGAGAGAGAGAGAGAGAGAGAGAGAGAGAGAGAGAGAGAGAGAGATAGGACAGGTTACCAAGCATGTATTGCATTTATTGACCAATAGTGCTAATAATCTCAGAGACGATACTTACTTATTATATATCGAAAGAGAGAGAGAGAGAGAGAGAGAGAGAGAGAGAGATACTGTGGCCTTTCCGTAACGACTTTACTATAAATTCCTGACGCTGTAGCCTGATGGTTCATTATTTTTAATAGCTCCGAATCATCGGCTCACAGCGAACATTTTCAATTACGCACCATTTGACACCTATTTCCCCGCAACGTCAAGTAGGGGTGAGATCTATCTCACAACCTGGCGGTGGAGGAGAAAACAATTAGGGATGAGAAAATGAGATGTGGGAAGAAAATGAGTGATGGGAAGAAAATCAGTTATGGGAAGGAAATGAGATATGGGAGAAAATTAGTCATTCGATTCTTCAAATAACTTGTGGGAAGAAAAATGAGTTATGAGACGAAAATAAGTTACGGGAATAAAATGAATTATGGGAAGAAAATGAGTTATGGAAAGAAAATGAGTGACGGGAAAAAAATGAGATATGGGAGAAAATTAGCCATTCGATTTTTCAAATAACTTGTGGGAAGAAAATGAGTTATTAGAATAAAATGAGTTATGGAAAGAAAATGAGATATGGAAAGAAAATGAGATACGGAAAGAAAATGAGTTACGGAAATAAAACAAGTGATGGGAGAAAATTAGTTATTTGATTCTTAAAATAATTTGTGGGAAGAAAAATTAGTTACGGGAAGATGAATTATGGAAAGAAAATGAGTTACGGAAGAAAATTAGTTATGGGAAGAATATGAGATATGGGAAGATAATGAATTAGGGGAAGAAAATGAGTTATAGGGAAGATAATGAATTATGGGAAGAAAATGAGTTATGGGAAGAAAATGAGTTATGGGAAGAATATGAGATATGGGAAGAAAATGATATATTAGAAGTTAATGAGATATTGGAAGAAAATGAGATAGAGGATAATGAGATATTAGAAAAAAATGAGATATGGGAAGAAAATTAGTTACGGGAAGATAATGGGAAGAAAATGAGCAAAGAAAATGAGTTATGGGAAGAAAATGAGCTATGTTCCGAAAATGAGTTATGTTCAGAAAATGATATGGGAAGAAAATGCGTTCTGGAAAGAAAATGCGTTCTGGGAAGAAAATGAGTTATAGGAAGAAAATGATTTATGGGAAGAAAATGAGCTATGTTAAGAAAATTAGTTATGGGGAGAAAATGAGCTATGTTAAGAAAAATTATATGGGAGGAACATGAGTTATGGGAAGAAAATGAGATATGTTACGAAAAATGCATGATGGGAAGAAAATGAGTTATGAGAAGAAGACATAACCAACCTCCTTCCTTCCTCGAATAGGTAATTATCTCTTAATTGAGTGTCGTAATGATCGGCAACAGAGCGTTATAGTTATAATTTCACGGTGTAATGCTTAAGCATAGTAGATTTGGCTAAGCTGAAGCCTGTTGAGTTTTGGATAATAATAATAATAATAATAATAATAATAATAATAATAATAATAATAATAATAATAATAATAATATCGCACAAACATTGTTAATGAATATGACGAGAATTGGTTGTTTTTCCTTTTTCCATCCATTACTACTAATACTACTACTGATACCACCACTACCACATAATAATAATAATAATAATAATAATAATAATAATAATAATAATAATAATAATAATAATAATAAACGCGTGACAAACAGTTTGTGTAATAAAAATCTATAATAATATAATAAACTCTTACATAGCAATACAGTTTTCTATATAATTGTGGATTATTTTAGACAATAATAATAATTATTATGAGTTAACACCCAATTATACATAATGACAGCCCTATTATTGACTACATTTCACAGGATAAGTTAAGGTAGACTATTGGCAACTGATTGGTAGGAATTACGTTAAGTGGAAGCCGATGCTAATTACACTACAAATGTTAAAAATACCCGGACCTGACTCGTGTACAACCTACGATATCTGGAATAGTCCGGGCTACGATAATTCGAATAAGCCTCGAATATGATTCCTCGATACTTGGACCAGCCTCGTGTACAACCTACGATACCAGGAATAGTCCCGGCTACGATAATCGAATAGTAAGTGTGGTTCGGATCCCACAATAAGCTGTACGTCCCGTTGCTAGGTGACCAATTGGTTCCTAGCCACGTAAAAATATCTAATCCTTCGGGCCAGCCCTAGGAGAACTGTTAATCAGCTCAGCGGTCAGGCAAAACTAAGATATACTCAACTTAACTTTACGATAATCGAATAGGCCTCGAATACGATTCCTTGGGCTGTCTCAGACGATGAGCCCTCGATTAGTCCAACCTACGATACCTGGGCCATACATCGGCCACGATTTCCGAAATGGTCTCGGCTACGATACCTGAATGCATCCCAACCCTTCTGACACTGGCGATAACGATATCAGGGCAAGAATTAAGGAAATTCCTTTCAACGCCTAAATTATAGCAAATGGTTTCTAACCACTCCTCGACGCCACCGCACGAAATATTTAATCAAGGCGTGATCCGACCTCCAGCTTACTCGAGGCGCGTGCTAAAATCTGCTGTCAAATAGCGCGTTGTTTCACCAACGAAAATTTAAATAAATACGTTATATTTTACATTAGAAACAATTGTTCTGTACTTTTTAACATGCACATTATTTAATTTTCCATTCTCCGAAATAAATCATAAATATCATATCCTTAAATTCCTGTATCTTTAACTCAACGCGAAACACCTTCTTCAGAGCTTTTTAGGCACTTCCATAGACCTCTCCTGCCGCCACCCCACCCCCCCAAACAACAACAAAGTAGTTTGTAACCTTTTCAGACCTTTTCAGGCTTTTACCAAGACCCTGTCCATACAATCCCCCCACACACCCCCCCCCCCCCACCCCAACAAGAACAACAACACAACAAAGTAGATTGTAGGCTTACTCCCCAAGAAAATGGTGGCAGGTATCCTCGACTTACCGAAGTACACAGCGTAAAAAGTAATACAAAAACATTAATATAGACGATACCAGTGACACCACTATCTAAATATTAGCATGGAAGTCTCCAAAATTTAAAGTTCATAAATAAACCACTTTACATACACTCGCGAACATGTTCCTTTCGTAACTCATTAGAAGGTCAATTAACATTCGTTTTCTTCGCCAAAGATGACCTTAGGTAATCACATCAGATCAACCAGATTGGAAGCTTCATATCCTCACATCCTGAACTTCCAACGCAGAGCTGAATCTTCTATAAGGTCTCTTAGAGCTAGACTATGACTCCATTTTGTCAACTGGTGACGCAAGCCGAGACAGAGACACTGAGCTTCAGGTCAGTGTCTCTGTCTCGGCTTGCGTCTCGGCTTGCCTGAAGCTCGGGTGTATAAGTAAGTCTCTTCAGGATGAGCAGAAATTGTGAGCCGACAAAAATCAAGAAGGATAAACTTCAAAATAAGAGAAAAGAAAAACGGGCTGACGGGACGGAATATGAATGATATCAATTCCCTCACAGAATTTAATATAAATCAGCAGCCTGAATATACAGGTATGTTTGAGAGAGAGAGAGAGAGAGAGAGAGAGAGAGAGATTAACATTAATAGATGAAGCTTCTTATTGGCCTTTGGGCATGTTCCTCAGGAGTATTTTTCGTCAGGAATAATACTTCACAATAATAATAATAATAATAATAATAATAATAATAATAATAATAATAACTGACACGAAAGTACACGCTGTTGATAATCTAGGGCTTGAGCACAGGCCTACGACATCTCTAAAGCCCCAAGTTTAACCGAAAGCACAGTAATCTGGTGCCAGCCAAGGGATCATAAATGAGTCCGAAAACCTACCTTGCAAATGAGGCAAGTAAGCAAATAATAATAATACAAAAGAGAAGAATCACTGCACAATAGATTTTCCTTTTCCTCATACAGCATAGGTGATAAGGTCCGCCTTCATGATCGAATCTTCGAGGATTTAATTTGATTTAGATAGAATCTTGGCATTATGCCCAGCACTGGGGTAACTAAGGCCATTCAGCGCTGAAACGGAAATTTGCAGTAAAAGGTTTGAAAGGTGTTAACAGGAGGAAAACCTCAAAGCATTTGCACATGAAACAATTGTTAGGAGAGGGTGGACAGTAAGATGGGGAGGATAATATGAAAGGAGGTACAGTTAAAAGGAATGAAAGGGGCCTTAGGAAGGGACGCTGCAAAAAACCTTGAGTTAATGCCTACATTGCACCGAATGAGGTGTACTGACGGCACTACCCCCCCCCCCCCCCCCCCCCTCCCCCCCCCCCCCACCCCCATTCCACCCCCCCCCTCCCCCCCCCCCCCCCCCATTTGAAAAAATCTTCGAGGAGAAATCGGCCTATGGCTAGACCACGAGCAAGACCAACAAAGGTAGGTCTCAACCAGACGCCCATGATTCCCTTCCCCCCCCCCCCCCCCCCCCCCCCCCCCCCCCCCCCACCCCCCCCCCCCCCCCACCCCCCCCCCCCCCCCCCCCCCTCCCTCCCCCCTCCCTCCCGCCCGCCCCAGTGTCGTCTCGCCGCATTAAACCAAAATCTCGTTCAAAGGACTTTGGACCCTTCCCGCCGACCTATTCCGCCGACCAATGGCGGAGAAGACGGCCCCCTATGCCCATGGGTATTTTATCGCGAGGATCAACAAATGGACACTGCGAGGGGCTCCCTAATGACGCTCTCGCTCACTATACCCCCCTCTAAACAGGCTGCCCATGAAGGCGCCCACATCAGCGATCCATCACACCGTGGGCGCCCCCGGACCACACATGGGGCTGAGGTTACGATATCAAGAGGGTTACAAGAGACAAAGAACACGGAACTTCGACTACCTCTGCTTCAGATGTTAATGAGACATTTGAGATGCTGAGAAAGGCGACGGTTGTTTATTTTTGTTTGTGCGGGGGGGGGGGGGGGGGGGGGAGGGGAGTTGCGGGTGGGAGAAAGAGAGGGATCGAAGAGAGAAATGGAAGTAAGTTAGAAATAGAATAATGGATGTTTTGGATTACAATAAGTAGACAGAGGAATGGAATAAGTAAAATTACCGATAAATAATAACAACAACTAATTTCCATAACGCCATATACAAGTACAGAATGCATGTACTTTTTTTTTTTTTTTTTTTTTTTTTTTTTTTTTTTTGTTTTTTTTTAAAAAATTTTTTTTTTTTTTTTTTTTTACACGAGAGTACAAAAATATAATTAGAATAAAAAAGGAGAGGAGCAGAGAGAGAGTTAGAGAGAGAGGAGAAGCCGGGGAGAGAGAGAGAGAGAGAGAGAAAACTAGTCCAAGATGGATAGAAAATCCGGAGAAAATTTTGGGGAGGGCCAAAAACTATAAAAAGGAAAAAATGGGGACGGGGAGTTAGAGGGTTATAAAAGGCACCTTACCTTGACAGACCATTACAGAAAAATTGTTCGGGTTGCCCCAGGTCCTCTCAGTGTTGAGGCGCCTCTAATCCTTAATGTCTACCAGAGAGTTGCTAGTACATCTTCCGGTATATTTGCATCTTCCAATCTGGATGGTCTGGGATGCAGTTTAGATATTTGTCGGAGCTTATTCTTAAACACATCTACGCTCACTACTGATATATTCCTCAGATGAGCTGGCAACGCATTGAATAGACGCTGCAATTATCGATGCTGGGGTGCGTAGTGGATTAATGTCCTGTGTGCTTCCTTATTTTCCTGGTTATAGTTTTGGGGGCACTATTAATCTACCTTCGCTTGCCTCTGCTGATATTTTAGTTCCATGATATTTTTTCTGTTATTCCTTCTATCTGTTTCCATGCCTGAATTATCATGTAGCGTTCTTTTTCTCCTTTCTAGACTATATAATTTTAAGAATTGTAGGCTTCCAGTCGTCTAGGTCCTTAACTTCTTCTATTCTAGCTGTAAAGGACTTTGTACACTCTCTATTTGTGCAATATCCTTTTGATAGTGGGGTGGGGTACCATTATTCATATTGCAATATTCAAGTGGACTACGAACATATGTTTTATAAAGCATAATCATGTGTTCAGCTTTTCTTGTTTTGAACCTTTTTGAAGTGCCGTTAAACAACATTCCCCATTTTTGCTTTAACATTTTGCCAACAGAAGTTGCTATTTGATCATTGCATAAAACATGTTCCTATTCATCATCACACCAAGGTCTTTAAACTGCTTCCC
>NC_087208.1:58584561-58589561 GCF_015104395.2 Macrobrachium nipponense | reverse complement strand
TGTTCTATACTGTTTAACATGCCCATTATTTATTGTTTACATTTTCATTCTAATAAACAAATCATAAATATCCTATCCTAAAATTTCTGTATCTTTAACTCAATAACGCGAAACAACTTTTCCAGACTTTTATACTCTTTTCCAATGACCTTCCTACAACCCCGCCCCCGACAAGAACAACAACAAGAACAACAACAAAGTAGTTTGTAGGCTTACTCCCTGAGTAAGCCAAAAAGCCCAAGATGTATTTTTTATCACTTTACACATTAATCTCTCTCTCTCTCTCTGGTTACAATAACTATGTATCTTCTCTGAGATTATTAGCAATATTGGTCAATAACTGCAATACATGTTTGATAACTTGTCCTTATTCTCTCTCTCTCTCTCTCTCTCTCTCTCTTGGAGAAATCCTTCAGCCAGTTGCCACATTTAGCTTTCCCTTACAACTGTCAGTATGTAGACTGTCTTATGAAATACAGTATTTCAGGGAATTGTAGCACTGCGATTTTTATCATCTGTCTGATTTCTGAAAATCTGGCTACAGACCAAGCACTGGAGTATTTTCAGCCATTCAGCAGTTAAGGTGAAAAGACGGAGTTGGAGTTTGTTGTTTGTTTGTATGGTGTTTTCACGTTGCATGGAACCAGTGGTTATTCAGCAACGGGACCAACGGCTTTACGTGACTTCCGAACCACGTCGAGAGTGAACTTCTATCACCAGAAATACACATCTCTAACCTCTCAATGGATGGAGTTTGTTGGACAGCAAGATGGAAGAAAGGGAGTGGGAATCGAGGTAAATAAAAGGTAAAAAAAAATTGATGCTTCTAAGGGTCGCAGGGATGTAGGAAAAAAAACTTTAGTAATGCCTAAAGTGCACAACGAGGCGCACTGACGGTAATACCCCCTACGGTAGCGGTTTTAAACAGATTCGTAGTTCTCCTTTGTTCTTCTGGGAGAACACGATCAGTGCCAGGAACTCATTAAAAATTAACAGAGAGAAAGATAAGAGAAATAGTAACAAAGGTAAAATTGCTAGCAAAACATTTAATATACACACGGAAATCAACGAAGAAGCAGTGAGTAAAGAATTCTACAGCTTGAGAGCATGGCAAATGAAGTTAATACCAATATTATTACTGTTATTATCAGTATTATGATTACTAGCTTTTATGCTACCTCAGCTATTTTGTGGATAAGCGCCGATTATTCATTTTCTTTTTCTTTTTTATCATGTCTCATGTATCTAGATTGTGTATGTTACTGTCTGTATTTTGTATATTCAATGTATATGGCCCTGAGCTGAAATAAAGCATATTTTTATTATTATTATTAAACACATAATCAGCAACGCAATGAAAACTTTATTCTTTAGTAGCATGATGTGTAACACAGTGTTTCAAAATCAACAGAATGATGATGTCGAAACAAGTACCAGGTACTGATTTGAATTACTACAATAATTACTATAATGAAGTGTTGAAGCTGGTCGAACAAGATAGCAGCTCTCGACGCTGGCCTGGGTGTGGCTATGACAGTGGCTTCAGGAAAAATGGGAAAAAAGTGATTGCATCGCTTCGTGCAATTTTGTCTCGAACAGAAAGATCTCAGGATGATGTGAACATCCACACAGGAGCAACTTATTACGAACAGCAGAACTTTTGATAGGGCGTCGAATTCTGATGACCAGAAACCTCTAGCTATTAAGTTTATGAAATTAAGGTTTATGAGACATACGGAAAATTGCTAAAAAGTTGTTCATTTATAGTCATGTGACCCTGAAAAATCGGTCAATAGTTCAAGGTAAAAAAAAAAAAAGGAGCGACCCGACCTTCAGCTTACTCGAAGCTCATGCTAAAATCTACAGTCAATTAAGAGTTATTTCATCAACGAAAATTAAAATAAATACGCTATATTTTATTAGAAATAATTGTTCTATACTGTTTAACATAAAAATTATCTAATATTTACACTTTCATTCTAATGAATAAATCATAAACATCCTATCCTAAAATTCCTGCATCTTTAACTCAACGCGAAACACCTTTTTCAGACCTTTTCAGGCTTACCTAACCCCCCAACAAGAACAACAACAGAGTAGTTTGTAGGCTTACTCCCCAAGCTGTTTACCATCCCAAGTGGAAACATGGAAGAAGTTGGCTAGTAATATTGATAAAAAGAATAACAAATAATGCCACCAACATCAATAAATTTTGGCATAGTAAATGATAACAAGAATTTAGGTTTGCTAAAGCAATAAAAGTTCCCTTGACTATCCCAGACCAACTTTTCTCTAACAGCATTCCAACAGATGCAATGATGGGGCTGCTACTATTAAGATTCTTGCAAATGCTTAAAACTCATGCAATTTTCCCCAAAGATGTGTTTGGCATTAAGCCTGTCGTCTCTCGTGCAATGATTTCACCTCGCCTAAATGTGACAGACAATTGAAACTGAGGTGAAATGCACATTAGCAAATAAACATGCCTAACAGATAACAAAAAATCTCTCTTCAATACACATTTATGCTAAATGGATTATCTTCGACTGAAGCTTGAGTGAAATACACTTCCCCTCCCATAATAAAAGTTGAGATGACAAGGTAAGCTTCACAGGCACAATAATGGACAGATGTTAAATTTGAAAAAAAAAAAAAACTCTAAACCATTGACTTTACTTGCAAGGAACTAATGACAATAAAAAAGAAAAAAAAACTAATCCATTTACTGTACTTGCAAGGAACTAATGACAATAAAAAAATTTAATGACAATAAAAAACACATTGTTTATCCATACATTTTTCCTGGATGTAACGATGATAGCTTTAGGATATTACACTTCGCGTTTCCCTCACCATTAGCGCGTGTGGAAATATCAAGATATATATGTCACTCTGTCAGAGCTTCAGAACTGCTCGTAAGGTTCTAATGGTAGAGACTGTCAGGCTAGATCCACGCTTATATCAATATAGCCTTTTTTTAATTATAAGAGTACATTATCAATTGTGAAAAAGTATGGCAATGATAACTTTCATACACACTTATGAAAATAAGAGATAAGAAGTTGTTCATACAAACACATAAAAAAACAACATTCATTATTTAAGGAAACAACATTATAATAATCTCAGATAAACAACAATTCACTAACTGCTATACCGACCAAAATCAACGAGCAAAGCATCAACAATCATGCACAAAAAACAACAATCATAATTTACAGAAACACATTATAATCATCTCAGATAAACAACAAATCACTAATTACTATACCGACCAAAATCAACGAGCAAAACAACAACAATCATACACACACACACACAAAAACAATCATTATTTACGGAAACAACGTTATAATCAACTGAGATAAACAACAATTCACTAACTACTACATATCTCGGATAAACAACAATTCAGTAAGTACTATAACGACCAAATTCACGAGGAAATCAACAACAATCATACACACCAAAAATTCATAAGCAAACAACATAATAATATTCTCAGATAAACAACAATTCACTACTGCTATACCGACCAAAATCAACGAGCAAGTCAACAAAATCATAATGACCACAATCATGAAACGCCCCCCCAAAAAATTATAAAAACAAAAACAAAAAAAAAAAAAAATATAAATAAATAAAACGTAACGTAACCCTACTGGCCCAACCGCATCCTCCCGAAGGACCCTAACGTTAATTCCACTTCTCAAGTAAACCGTAGGACTTCGAACAGGACAAGTGGCAAACTTCGTGCCCCTGATCTACATTCCGACGCGAGAGGGGAGGACCTTGATGTAGGGAGAGAGACAGAGATGGGGTAGGGGAGGGGGGTGGATGGTGAGGAAGAAGGAGGAGGGGTGTAGGAGAATGGGGTGCGGTTGTGGGATACAAACTACCTATTAACGACCCTAATTATCTATCGAGTACAACCACAGGACACACGTCCTTAACGATTGTCTTCGTGTGTGGCGAGGACACAGGAGGCCTGAGTTTCTCTCTCTCTCTCTCTCTCTCTCTCTCTGACCCTTTCTGAATTCTTACAACTGTGTTTATTGTGAGTGCTTTATCTTTAAACGCTCTATCTCTTTCTTCTTCTATAGTATATGTATATATGTATATATATATATATATATATATATATATATATATATAATAGATATATATATATATATCTATATATATATATATTATATATATACGTTACCAACTATGAATAGACATATCAGTGATTTCTTTATTTACAGTTTGCATGATTAATGGCGTTCTTCTCGTAAACTGTATCCACCGTTATTAATCTTCCTGATCCAGAGTAAGTATTATATAATCCATGAAGTTCACTGTTATTATAATACTGAAAAAGTTCTTGATGGAGTCGCTTTTGTCTTAATGTATTTTGTACTTTATTGCATTTAGGCTTCTGTATATGTCCATCATCTGAAATAAATCATTATTACTACTTGTAATGTTATTTTAAAACAGTAAAATACTGTATTTTAGTAATCTACAGCTTTTACTTCTTTTTCAAAAGGATACATCAAGTCTCTGACAATCCTATTGTACGTAGTACAGTATGTCTACGCCTTCCATACTCCTTTCATGTATTTAATCTAGAAGTTTCCCTACAGATTGACTGATATATGACTCTATGGTCAAAGCTGCACTAAAACTGCAAGGCCTTCAATTCCATCTATTGATGTTTATAGATAAGATATCTGTGTTTATCATTATTCATGTATGGGCATTGTCTTCTGTGCAAGCTCTCTTTGCAGGTTTGCGGTCTTTTAGGATTGACGTGAATGTTTTTAATAATAATAATAATAATAATAATAATTAATAATATAAATAATAATAATAATAATAAATAATAATGAATAATTTTGTTAAGATGATGGCAGCAATCATGGAATTGATTTTAATAATATGGTCTTTTTTCCATTCTTCTTATTCTCTTCTTTCATCAGGGCTATATTTGCCTATAAGCTGGCCGATGTTTTCAT
>NC_087208.1:58552061-58567061 GCF_015104395.2 Macrobrachium nipponense | reverse complement strand
GTCTTTTAATGATATTGAACTGTAATCTGTACTGTAATGCAACTGTCCCCGAGTGAATTTGTCCTCTAATGCAACTGTCCTTGAATGACATTGTACTGTAATGAAACTGTTCTTGTGACTTTCAATGCAAGCACCTTTGGATTTGCCAAAAGCTGGCAACTCATAATGGCTCCAACTGCTTCTATGAACTGGATCTGATCATAACTTGGATGGGTGACGTCCAACACAGGACTGACGCCCTTTTTGAAGCCCTTCTGTATAAGAGAACAGAGACCAAGGACTTGGGGCTGACAACCTCATCCTAAATCACGTTCCTTACAAACGTGCAAAGGACCCAAGGAATTCAGTTTGAGCGGTAATGGGTCAGATGAGACCCGAGAGGCTAACAAGAGTAAACATGACCAATAATAATAATAATAATAATAATAAAAGAAAAATAATCTGACAACAGCAAATATGGACCGCTGCATAATTTGAAAAAGTGGCAGGTCGCCATCTATTACCCACAAGCAGTTTGGTTAGTCATGTAGGGAGAGAACAGATAGATAGGAAAAAAAAAATTAGGGAGAGAAACAGATAGATCGGAATGTAGGGAAGAGGGAACAGATAGATAGGGAATGTAGAACTGGAGAACAGTATAGATAGGAATGTAAGGGACGAGAACAGATAGATAGGAGTAGAGAAGAACAGATAGGGATAGGAATGTAGGGAGAGAAAACAGATAGATAAGAACTGTAGGGAGAGAAGATAGGATAGGAATTAGGGACTGAGCAGATAGATAGGAATGTAGGGAGAGAAACAGATAGATAGGCATGTAGGAAGAGAACAGATCAGATAGGAATGTAGGGAGAGAAGTAGATAGGGAATGTAGGGAAGAGAAAACAGATAGATAGGAATGTAGGGAGAGAACAGATAGATAGGTAAAATGTAGGGAGAGAACAGATAGGAATAGGGAATGTAGGAGGAGAACAAGATAGAAATAGGGTCATGCAGAGAGAACAGATAGATAGGAACAATTGGGGTTTTAGGGAGACAGATAGATAAGGTTCCTGAGGGAGAGGGAACAGAAGGAAGGGGATAGATGGTAGGAGAGAACAGATAGATAGGGATGTAGGGAGAGAAACAGATAAGATAGGATGTAGGGAGAGAAACAGATAGATAGGAAATAATGTAGGGAGAGAACAGAGAGATAGGGATGTAGGAAGAGGAACAGATAGATAAGAATGTAGGGAGAGAACGATAGATAGATGTAGGGAGAAGAACAGATAGATAGATGTTAGAGAGAACATATAGAATAGGGTCATGCAGGGAGAGAACAGCTAGGGATAGTTATGTAGGAGGGACAGATGAGATAGTCATGGCAGAGAGGAAAAGTAGATAGGAATGGTAGGGAGGAACAGATAAGATAAGGCATGCAGAGAGGAAGGAAACAGATAGATAGGCCCCATGCAGGGAGAAAACAGATAGATAGGCATGAGGGAAGAGGAACAGATAGATAGGAAATGTAGGGAGAGAACAGATAGATATGCATGCAGGGAGGAGAACAGATAGATAGGATGTAGGGAGAGAAAGATAAGGATAGGGAATGTAGAGGACGAGACAGATATAGGAATGTAAGGGAAGGAAACAGAAGGAATGGATGTAGGAGGAGGGAGAACAGATCGATAGCATGCAGGGACCGAGAACAGATAGATAGGGCCATGCAGGTAGAGAACAGATAGATAGGAATGTAGGGAAGAGGAACAGATAGATAGGAATGTAGGGAGAGAACAGATAGATAGGAAGTAAGGGAGAGAAACAGATAGATTAGGATGTAGGGAAGAGGACAACCGATAGATAGGAATGTAGGGAGAGAACAGATAGATAGTCAGCGAGGGATCGGACAGAAATAGATAGGAATTAGGGAGGAACAGATAGATAGTAAATGCCAGGGAGAAGAACCAGATAGATAGGAATGTAGGGGGAACAGGGATAGATTAAGGAATGGTAGGGAGGAAGAACAGATAGATAGAATGTAAGGGAGAGAACAGATAGATAGGAACTGGTATTCTGGAGAGAACAGAGATAGGATGTAGGGAGAGAACGATAGATAAGAATGTAGGGATGAGAACAGATAGAAGGAATGTAGGGATCGGGAGAACAGATAGACGAGATGTAGGGAGAGAACAGATAGATCGGATGTTAGGGAAGAGGGAACAGATAGATAAGGAAGTAGGGGAAGAGAACAGATAGATAGAGGTAGGGACGAGAACAGAAATAGATAGGAATGTCGGGAGGAGAAAAGGGATAGATAAGGAATGTAGGGAGGAAGAAACAGATAAGATAGATGTAGGGAAGGGAGAACAGATAGATAGGAAGTAGGGAAGAGGAACAGATAGATAGAATTGTAGGGAGAGAACAGATGATAGGAATGTAGGGAAGGAGAACAGATAGATAAGGAATGTAGGGAGGGAGGAACAGATAGATGGAATGTAGGGAGAGAACAGATAGATAGGAAGTAGGGAAGAACAGATAGAATAGGAATGTAGGGAGGACAGATAGGAATTAGGGCATGCAGGGAGAGGACACAGATAGACTAGGAATGTAGGGAGGGAACAGATAGATAGGTCATGACAGGGAGGAGGAACAGGGGAATTAGGATACGGAATGTAGGGAAAGGAGAACAGATCAGATAGGAATGGTAGGGAAGAGGAACAGGGATAGATAGGATGTGGGAAGGAAGAAGGAGAACAGATAGATAGGAATGTAGGGATCGCCTGGAGGAAACAGAATGATAGGAATGTAGGGAGAGAACCAGATAGGATAGGAAGTAGGGAGGAGAAACAGATAGATAGGAATGTAGGGAGGAGAACAGAATAGATAGGAATGTAGGGATGAGAACAGGGATAGGATTTAGGTCATGCAGGGAGAGAACAGATAGATAGGAATGTAGGGACAGGAACAGATAGATAGGTCAGGCAGGGAGAAGAACAGCATAGGATAAGGAATGTAGGGAGAGGAAACAGATAGATAGGCATGGCGAGGGAGAAAGAACAGATAGATTAGGCATGCAGGGACTTGAGGAACAGATAGATTAGGCATGCAGGGAGAAGAACAGAATGATAGGAAATTAGGGAAGAGAAAGATAGTAGGCATGCCAGGGAGAGAATACAGATAGATAGGAATGTAGGGATTGAGAAAGAATAGATAGGAATGTAGGGAGGAATGAGAACAGATAGATAGGAATGGGTAGGGAGGAAGAACAGATAGATAAGGAATTGTAGGGCCGAGGGAACAAGATAGATAGGTCAATGCAGGGAGAGGAACAGATAGGATAGGGCATGCAGGGAGGGGGAGAACAGATAAATAGGAAATGTAGGGGAAGAACAGAGAATAGGGTAGATAAGAATGTAGGCGATGAGAACAGATAGATAGGGAATGCAGGGAAGGAGAAAGATAGGAATAGGGTATGGCAGGGAGAGGGAAGAACAGATAGATAGGCATGCAGGGACGAGAAAAAACAGTAATGATAGGAATGTAAGGGAAGAGGAACAGAATAGATAGGAATGTAGGGAGAGAAAAGATAGATAGGAATGGCAGGGGAGGAGAACAGGGAATAGATAAGGAATGTAGGAGAGGGAACAGATAGATAGGGAATGAGGGAGAGAACAGATAGGAATAGGGCATGACAGGGAGGGAAGAACAGATAGATAGCCATGCAGGGGAGAGAAAAGATAGGAATAGGGAATGTAGGATGGAAAGAAAAGGGATAGAAATATTGAATTTAGGGGAATGAGGAACCATAGATAGGAATGTAGGGAGAAGAACAGATAGATAGGAAATTGTAGGGAAAGGAAAGATTTAGCTAAGTCATGCACGGGAGAGGAAAAGATTAGATAGGAATGTAGGGAGAGAAAAGATAGGATAGGGCATGAGGAGGAGAGAAACAGATAGATAGGCAATGCAGGGAAGAGAAAAAGATAGGAATAGGAATGTAGGAGAGAACGATAGATAGGAATTTAGGGAGGGAGAACAGATAGGATAGGAATGGTAGCGAAGGGGGAGAACAGATAAAGATAGGGTCATGCAGGGAAAGAACAGATAGGATAGTCAGCAGGGGAAGAGAACAGATAGGATAGGGAATGTAGGGAGGGGAAGAGAAAGAGGGATAGTGATGTAGGGGCAGAGGAACACATAGATAGGCATGTAGGGAGGGCAGAGAACAGATAGATAGGAATGTAGGGAGGAACAGATAGATAGAATGAGGGAAGAAAAGAAAAGATAGGAATGGAAGGAGGGAGGGAACAGATAGATAGGATGAGGGAAAGAACAAGATAGATAGGAATGTTGGGGAGAGAAAACAATAGATAGGCGCTAGAGGAATAAGATAGATAGTAGGGAAGTAGGGAGAGAAACAGTAGATAGGAATGAGGGAAGAAACAGGATGAGATAGGGAATGTAGGGAGAGAACAGATAGATAGTTATGTAGGGAGAGAACAGATAGATAGGCATGTAGGGAGAGAACAGATAGATAGTCATGTAGGGAGAGAACAGATAGATAGGAATTAGGGAGGGAACGATAGATAGTCTGCAGGGAGAGAAACAGAATGGATAGGAAATGTAGGGAAGAACAGATAGATAGGAATGTTAGGGAGAGAAACAGATAGATACATGGGGAGAAAACAGATAGATAGGAATGTGGGAGAGAACAGATAGATAGGAATAGGGAAGAGAAACAGATGATTAAAATGTAGGGAGAGAACAGATAGATAGGAATGTAGGGAGAGAACAGATAGATAGGAATGTAGGGAGAGAACAGATAGATAGGAATGTAGGGAGAGAACAGATAGATAAGATGAGGGGAGAAACAGATAGATAGGGAGGGACAGAACCGATAGATAGGAATGTAGGGAGAGAACAGATAGAAAATGTAGGAGAGAAACAGAATAGATAGGAATTGGGAGGGATAGAACAGGAATAGAATGGACTGTAAGAGAGGGAACAGATTAGATGAGAATGTATGGAGGGAGGCACAGATAGATAAGGAATGAGGGAGAGAACAGATGATAGGCAATGTAGGGAGAGAACAGATAGATAGGATGTAGGGAAGAAGAACAGATAGATAAGGAATGTAGGGAGGGAAACATAGATAAGGAATGTAGGGAGAGAAACAGATAGATAGGCATGAGGGAGAGAACAGATAGATAGGAATGAGGGAGGGAAGAAATAGATAGTATGAAGGGAGCGACAGATAGATAGGAATGTAGGAGAGACACCGATTAAGATAAGGAATGTAGGGAGAGAACAGTAGATAGGAATGTAGGGAAGACATAGATAGGAATGGTTTAGGGAGAGAACAGGGATAGATAGAAGTAGGGAGAGAACAGATAGATAGGAATGTAGGGAGAGAACAGATAGATAGGAATGTAGGGAGAGAACAGATAGATAGGAATGTAGGGAGAGAACAGATAGATAGGAATGTAGGGAGAGAACAGATAGATAGGGAAGGTAGGGAGGGAAAGAAAGAAAGTCAATGAGGGAGAGAACAGATAGATAGGAATGTAGGGAGAGAACAGATAGTAGGATGAGGGAGGAACAGATGATAGGGCCATGCAGGGAGGAACAATAGATAGGATGCCGGGAAGGGATAGAACGATAGAAAGAAATGGTAGGGGAGAGAACAGATAGATAGGAATGCAGGGAGAACAGATAGATAGGAAAATGTAGGGAGAGAAACAGTAGATAGGAATGTGGGAGAGAACAGATAGATGGAATTTAGGGAGAGAACAGATAGATAGGAATGTAGGGAGAAACAGATAGATAGGTCAGCCATGATATGAAGATAGATAGAATCGCAGGGAGAGAACAGATAGATAGGAATGTAGGAGAAACAGATAGAATAGGAATGAAGGAGGACAGATGATAGGCAGGGAGGGAGGAACGATAGATAGCATAGAGAGAGAACAGATAGATAGGCATGAAGGGAGAGAACGATAGATAGGAATGAGGGAGAGAACGATAGATAGGAATGTAGGAGGAGAACAGATAGATAGGGATGCCAGGGAGCGACAATAGATAGGAATGTAGGATGAACCAGATAGATAGGGATGTAGGAAACAGTATACAGATAGATAGGCATAAGAGAACATAGATGGCATTCAGGGAGAGAAACAGATAGAAGAATGAGGGAAAACAGATAGATAGGAATGTAGGGAGAGAACAGAAGATAGGAATGTAGGGAGGAGAAACAGATAGATAGGAATGAGGGGGGAACAGATAGATAGTCCATGCAGGGAGAGAAAATAGGGATAGGATGCGGGAGAGAACAGATAGATAGGCATGCAGGGAGAGAAACAGATAGATAGGATGAGGAGAGAACAGATAGATAGGAATTTAAGGGAGACAGATAGATAGGAATGTAGGGAGAGAACAGATAGATAGGAATGTAGGAAGAGAACAGATAGATAGTCATGCAGGGAGAGAACAGATAGATAGTCATGCAGGGAGAGAACAGATAGATAGGAATGTAGGGAGAGAGAAAAGAGAGATAGTGATGTAGGGAGAGAACACATAGAAGGCATGTAGGGAGAGAACCAGATAGATAGGAAATGTAGGGAGGGAACAGGATAGATAGTTCATGCCAGGGAGAAAACATAGATAGGAATGTAGGGGAGAACAGATAGATAGGCATGCAGGGAGAGAAAACTAGATAGATGTTAGGGAAGGAACAATAGATAGAGATGTAGGGAGAGAACAGATAGATAGGAATGTAGGGAGAGAACAGATAGATAGGAATGTAGGGAGAGAACAGATAGATAGGCATGCAGGGAGAGAACAGATAGATAGGAATGTAGGGAGAGAACAGATAGATAGGAATGTAGGGAGAGAAAAAACCAGAGATAGTATTTAGGGAGAGGAACAGATAGATAGGAAGGTATGGAGAGGAACAGATAGATAAGGAATGTACGTGGAGAGCAGGGATAAGATAGGAATGGAAGGGAGAGAAACAGAATAGATAGGCATGCAGGGAGAGACCAGATGATAGGAATGTAGGAGAGAACAGATAGAATAGGGAAATGTAGAAGAACAGATAATGGAAATGTAGGGGAGAACAGATAGTAGGAATGTAAGGGAAGAGAACAGATTAGATAGGACAGAGAAGACAGATATAGGAATGTAGGGAGAACAGATAATTAGAATGGAAGGGAGGGAGAACAGATAGATAGGGGAATGTAGGGAGGAACGAAATAGGAATGCAGAGAGAGAACAGATAGATAGGATGCAGGAGAAACAGATAGATAGGATGTAGGAGAGAACAGATAGAGGACCTGGAGGGAAAGAACAGATAAGATAGGGAATGTAGGGAGAGAAAACAGGGATTAAGATAGAATTAGGGAGGAGAACAGATAGATAGGAATGAGGAGGAGAACAGATAGATAGGATTAGGGAGAGAACAGATAGATAGGAATGTAGGGAGAGAACAGATAGATAGGAATGTAGGGAGAGAACAGATAGATAGGAATGTAGGGAGAGAACAGATAGATAGGAATGTAGGGAGAGAACAGTAGATAGGCTCAGGAGAAAAAGATAGATCGGATGAGGGGAAGAAACAGATAGATAGGAATAGAAGAGAACAGATAGATAGGCATGCCAGGGAGAGAACAGATAGATAGGGAATGATAGGAAAGAAAGATAGATAGAGAGAGAAACAGATAGATAGATGTAGGGAGAGAACAGATAGTTGGAATGAGGGAGAACAGATGATAGGAATGTAGGAAGCGAACAGATGAATAGATGAGAGAGAACAGATAGATAGGTCAAAGAGGAAACCGATGATAGGAAAAGGGTAGGGAGGGAACAGATAGATAGATGGAAGGGAGACAATAGATAGGCATGGGGAGGAAAGAACAGATAGATAGGAAGAGGAGGGAACAGAAGATGGCATGCAGGGAGATACCGATAGTAGGGATGTAGAGAAGCCACAGATAGATAGGCATGCAGGGAGAGAACAGATAGATAGGAATGTAGGGAGAGAACAGATAGATAGGAATGTAGGGAGAGCAGATAGATAGGAATGTAGGGAAGAGAACGATAGATGGATGAGGGAAGGACAGATAGATAGGCAATGCAGGGGAGAGAACAGAATAGATAGGAATGTAGGGGGAGAAGAACAGATAGATAGGAATGTAGGGAGACAGGATAGAAGGAAATGTAGGGAGACAGATGATAGGAAAGTAGGGAAGGGAACAGATGATGTTCATGAGGCAGAAACAGATGATAGGAATAGTAGGGAGAGAAACAGATAGATAGGCATTCCGGGGAGAACAATGTAGGAATGTAGGAAGAGAACAGTAAGTAGGGAATGTAGGGCGCGAACATAGATAGGATGTGGGAGGAAGAAACAGATAGGGATAGGAATGTAGGGAGCCGAACAGTAATAGGCATTGCAGGGAAGAGAACCGATAGATAGGAATGTAGGGAAGACAGTTAGATAGGCAGTAGGGAGAGGAACAGAATAGATAGGAATGTAGGGAGAGAACGAGATAGGCAATGCAGAGAGAACAGATAGATAGGAATGAGGGAGAATAAAGATAGATAGGAATGTAGGGAGAGAAACAGATGATTAGGCATGCAGGGAATAGAACCAGATAGATAGGAATGTAGGAGAACAGATAGATAGGAATGTAGGGAAGAACAGATAGGATAGGAATGAGGGAAGAACAGATAGGATAGGAATGTGGGGAGAGAACAGATAGATAGCATGCAGGGAGAGAACCAGGATAGATAGGAATGTAGGGAGGAACAGATAGATAGGAATGTGGGAAGAGAACAGTAGATAGGAATGTAGGGAGAGAAAAGAATATCATGCAGGGAAGAGGGAACAGATGATTAGGAATGAGGGAGAAACAGTTATAGTGGAAGGGAGGAGGAACAGATAGATAGGATGCAGGAGAGAAACAGATAGATAGGGAATGTAGGGAGAGAAACAGATAGATTACAATGAGGGAGAGAACAGATAGATAAGGCATGCAGGGAGAGAACAGATAGATAGGAATGTAGGGAGAGAACAATAGATAGGATGAGGAGAGAACAGATAGATGGAATGTAGGGAGAACAGATAGATAGGAATGAGGGAGAGACAGAAGATAGGAATGTAGGGAGAGAAGGTAGGGATAGGAAGAAAGGAAGATAGTATGAGGAGGGAGGAACAGAATAGGAAGGAATGTATTGGAAGGGAACAGATAGATAGTCCATGCAGGGAGAGAACAGAATAGGCAGGAAGGGAGGAGGGAAAAATAGAAGGAATGTAGGGAGAGAAAAAGGATAGTGGATGGAGGGAGAGAAAACAATAGAAGGCATGAGGGAGAGAACAAGATAGATAGGAATGTAGGGAGGGAACAGATAGATTAGGAATGAGGGAGAGAAAAGATAGATAGGAATGTAGGGAGAAACAGATAGATAGGCATTGCAGGGGGAGGAGAACAGATAATAGGAATGAGGGGGGAGAACAGATAGATAGGAATGTAGGTGAGAAAGTAGATGGAATGTAGGGAAGAACAGATGATAGGAATGTAGGAAGAGAACAGATAGATAGCATGCAGGGAGAGAACAGATAGAAAAATTCGGGAGAGGGAACAGATAGATAGGGAATGTAGGGAGAGAGAAAAGAGAGATATGATTTAGGGAGGAAACCCATAGATAGGCATTTGTGGGAGAGAACATGATAGATAAGGACTGTAGGGAAGAGAACAGATTGATTAGGAATGTAGGGGAGAACAGATAGATAGGACATGCAGGGACGGAGAACAGTTTTTTTAGATAGGAATGTAGGGAATGAGAAACAGATAGATAGCATGCAGGGAGAGAACAGATAGAATAGGAATGTAGGTTGGAGAGAACAGATAGATAGGAATGTAGGAGGAACAGATAGAAATAGGATGTAGGGAGAGAAACGAGGATAGTCATGCAGGTGAGAGAACAGATAGCTAGGGAATGGTAGGGAAGAGAACAGATAGATAGGTCAGCAGGGAGGAGAACAGATAGGATAGGGCATGCAGGGAATGAGAAACAGAATAGGATAGGAGAATGTAGGGAGAGAAACAGATAGATAGGCATGGGCCAGGGAGAAGAACAGATAGATAGGCCTGCAGGGAGAGAAAGATAGATAGATGCTAGGGAGAGAAACAGATCAGATAAGGAATGTAGGGAGAGAAACAGATAGAAAGGAAGTAGGGAGTAACAGATAGATAGGCAGCAGGGCGAGAAACAGATAGATAGGAATGTAGGAGAGCACAAGATAGATAGGAAGTAGGGGAGAGAACAGATAAGATAGGAAGTAGGAGAGACAGATAGATAGGAATGTAGGAAGAGAACGATAGATAGTCAATGCAGGGAATGATGAGAACAGATAGACAGGAAGTAGGGAGGAACAGATAGATAGGAATGTAGGGAGAGAGAAAAGAGAGATAGTGATGTAGGGAGAGAACACATAGATAGGCATGTAGGGAGAGAACAGATAGACAGAATGTAAGGGATGGAACAGATAGATAGTTATGCAGGGAGAGAAAAGATAGATGGAATGTCGGGATGAGAACCGATAGATAGGCATGCAAGAGAAGAACAGATAGATAGGATGCAGGACGAGAACAGATAGATAGAAGTAGGGAGAGAACAGATAGATAGGAATGTAGGGAGAGAACAGATAGATAGGAATGTTAGGAAGAGAAACAGATAGAAGTCATGCAGGGAGAAGACCAGATACGATAGGCAGCAGGACGAGAAGCAGCTAGATAGAATGTAGGGAGAGAGAAAAGAGAGATAGTGATGTAGGGAGAGAACACATAGATAGGCATGTAGGGAGAGAACAGATAGATAGGAATGTAGGGAGGGAACAGATAGATAGTCATGCAGGAGAGAAAAGATAGATAGGAATGTAGGGAGAGAACAGATAGTAGGCATGCAGAGACGAAAAACAGAAGATAGGCATGCAGGGAGAGAACAGATAATAGGAATGTAGGGAGGAGAAACAGATAGATAGAAATGTAGGAGAGAACAGATAGATGGAATGTAGGAGAGAAACAGATAGATAGGGAAGTAGGGAGAGAACAGATAGATAGGAATGTAGGAAGAGAACAGTATAGATTAGGGGAATGTAGGGAGAGAGAAAAGAGAGATAGTGATGTAGGGAGAGAACACATAGATAGGCATGTAGGGAGAGAACAGATAGATAGGAATGTAGGGAGGGAACAGATAGATAGTCATGCAGGGAGAGAAAAGATAGATAGGAATGTAGGGAGAGAACAGATAGATAGGCATGCAGAGAGAGAACAGATAGATAGGCATGCAGGGAGAGAACAGATAGATAGGAATGTAGGGAGAGAACAGATAGATAGGAATGTAGGGAGAGAACAGATAGATAGGAATGTAGGAAGAGAACAGATAGATAGTCATGCAGGGAGAGAACAGATAGATAGGAATGTAGGGAGAGAGAAAAGAGAGATAGTGATGTAGGAGAGAACAATCGGATAAGGAATGGAGGGAGAGAACAGATAGATAGGAATGTAGGGAGAGAACAGATAGATAGTCATGCAGGGAGAGAACAGATAGATAGGAATGTAGGGAGGGAACAGATAGATAGTCATGCAGGGAGAGAACAGATAGATAGGAATGTAGGGAGAGAACAGATAGATAGGCATGCAGGAGAGAACAGATAGATAGGCATGCAGGGAGAGAACAGATAGATAGGAATGTAGGGAGAGAACAGATAGATAGGAATGTAGGGAGAGAACAGATAGATAGGAATGTAGGGAGAGAACAGATAGATAGGAATGTAGGGGAACAGCGAGAAAGATAGATAGGAATGTAGGAAGAGAACAGATAGATAGTCATGCAGGGAGAGAACAGATAGATAGGAATGTAGGGAGAGAGAAAAGAGAGATAGTGATGTAGGGAGAGAACACATAGATAGGCATGTAGGGAGAGAACAGATAGATAGGAATGTAGGGAGGGAACAGATAGATAGTCATGCAGGGAGAGAAAAGATAGATAGGAAGTAGGGAGAGAACAGATAAGATAGGCATGCAGAGACGAGAAACAGATAGATAGGCATGGCAGGGACTGAGAAACAGATAGATAGGGAATGCTGGAGAGAACAGATAGATAGGAATGTAGGGACGAGAACAGATAGAAGGATGTAGGAGAGATACAGATAGTAGGAATGTAGGGAGAGACAGAGATAGTCATGCAGGGATGAGAACAGATAGATAGGAATGGAGGGAGAGAACAGGAGTAGTAGCAGGGATGAGAACGATCGATAGGACTGTAGGGAGAGAACAGAGATAGTCATGCAGGGAGAGAACAGATAGATAGGAATGTAGGGAGAGAACAGAGATAGTCATGCAGGGAGAGAACAGATAGATAGGAATGTAGGGAGAGAACAGATAGATAGAATGTAGGGAGAGAACAGATAGATAAGAATGTAGGGAGAGAACAGATAGATAGTCATGCAGGGAGCGAGAACTGATAGATTAGATGTAGGGAGGAACAGAGATAGTCAGCAGGGAGAGAAAAAAGACTAGATAGGAATGTAGGGAGAGAACAGATAGATAGTCATGCAGGGAGAGAACAGGATAATAGGAATGTAGGAGAGAACAGATAGGTAGAATCTAGGGAGAGAACAGATATATAGGGCATGCAGGGGGAGAAGAACAGATAGATAGATAGAGAGATGTAGATATTGCAGAAAAGAGGAATAGGGTCATGCAGGGAGAGAAAACAGTATAGATAGGAATGTAGGGAGAGAAAACAGAGATAGTCATGAGGGAGAGGTATGGAGAACAGATAGATAGGATGTAGGGAGGAAAAAAGAGGATAGTTAGAGGGAGAGAAAAAAGATAGATAGCGTCCATGCAGGGAGAGAACAGATAGATAGGAATGTAGGGAGAGAACAGAGATAGTCATGCAGGGAGAGAACAGATAGATAGGAATGTAGGGAGAGAACAGAGATAGTCATGCAGAAGAGAACAGAGATAGAATGGATGTAGGGAGGGAGAAAAGAGAAGATAGTTATGTAGGGACAGTGCGAGGGACAAGATAGACTAGGCATGCAGGGAGAGAACAGATAGATAGGAATGTAGGGAGAGAACAGAGAGATAGTTATGTAGGGAGAGAACAGATAGATAGGCATGTAGGGAGAGAACAGATAGATAGGAATGTAGGGAGAGAACAGAGAGATAGTTATGTAGGGAGAGAACAGATAGATAGGCATGTAGGGAGAGAACAGATAGATAGGAATGTAGGGAGAGAACAGATACGCCGCGTCGCGGACGGCCTATAACAATCGACCATTCCCGAAAGGACCAATCAGCGACCACTCGTCGGCCGTCCTGACCAATGGGGAGCGGGGAAGTTGATGAAGTTTTGATGGCTTTTGACAAAGTAATCAACGTGACTTCAACTGCGATGTATATTCTTCTTCTTCCCATTCTTGAGACTTCGTCTTCATCAATCCTTTTTTTTTTTTTTTTTTTCTTTTTTTTTTTTTTGTCTCTCCGCCTTTTGAGATGCTCGCTCTTTTCTTCTTGAGGAAGAAAAGGGGGGGGGGGGGATGGGTGGGGGGGGGGGGGGCGGGGTGGAGTGGGGTTATTTACGTGATGGGGGCGAGAAATGAAATGGGGAAGGGGGAAGGGGAACGGGGCTGGGGGGGAGAGGGGCGGGGGTTAGAGAATAAAGGGTGGTATGAAAAAAATGTTTTTTTTTTTTTTAAAATTTTTTATAAAATAGAGGCGTCTGAAGTTAGTATTTGTAATGAGTGCGTGCCTATGTTTGTTTTAAGTAGCAGGAGGGTTTATTGAAGTTCAAATTACAAATACATGCTTTAAAAAACACACTGCGCACATGGCTTACACATACGCGAAAAGCTGTCAGGGCATATATACTGAAAATACCAAATATA
Source organism: Macrobrachium nipponense (assembly GCF_015104395.2). Classification (NCBI taxonomy): domain Eukaryota; kingdom Metazoa; phylum Arthropoda; class Malacostraca; order Decapoda; family Palaemonidae; genus Macrobrachium; species Macrobrachium nipponense. The sequence continues at coordinate 58,553,128 of NC_087208.1, read as the reverse complement.
CAACCAGTATACTAAGTGCCTGAGCCTCTATAAAAGCACAATAAACAGCTTGTTACACCAAACACTATAATATATATGATATATATATATATAGTATATATATATATATATGATATATTTATAATATATACACACACATATATATATATATATATATATATATATATATATGTGTGTGTGTGTATGTGCTGTGGTGTGTGTGTGTGTTGGTGTGCGTGGTTAAATAAATATACACGTAAATGTCAAATACAACCACCATTATACGTGCAAAACACATAACATGTAAATAGAACAAACTTATACGATCACGAATTACTGTTCTGTAAACCTGCCTATTTGTAAATATACAATTACAAGAAATCCTAAACAATATATTTTTTTTTTTTAAGTTGCTACGCTATGAAAATGAGATAAATAAGTTGAGATTCATTTCGAGCGCAAAATGAAAAACCACCAGTGTAAACATCTACACACACACACAAACACACAAACGCGCGAGCACTATGCATATATGCATCTAAGGGCATCCAACCATCCTTATCTCTCTCCTCTCTCCTCTCTCTCTATATATATATATATATATATATATATATATATATATATATATATGTATATATATATATATGTATATACATATATATATATATATATATATATATATATATATATATATATATATATATATATATATATACCTTAACTAAACTAAGCAGTCATGTATTCACATACATGTAAACCTTATAAAAATTTCTAGATATTTATAAAAAAAAAAAAAATGGCTACTACATAACGTACTATGCGTATACTCCTCTGGGATATTTAAACCACACGGTTACACGATAGGTGTTATCAAGCCATAGCTGGAAAGTGCGAGAAAGGGGGCGGGGGTGGGGGGGGGGTATTGGGGAGGGAGGAAGTGGAAGGAGAACCTAAAGCGGTATATCAAAAAAACACAGAAACAACAAGAACAGCAGCAACAGCTAAGAAAAAGCTACTGGTATTTCATAAAACAACCGAACACATAGATAAAAAGAGTTCATCCAGTAGTAGAGAGAGAGAGAGAGAGA
>NC_087208.1:58539561-58542061 GCF_015104395.2 Macrobrachium nipponense | reverse complement strand
CGCGAAGACTTCGAGAAGAGGACAATGTGGCTATTACAGTTACACACACACACATTTTATATATATATACTATATATATATATATATATATATATTTATATATAATATATAGTATATATCTATATATCATATAATATATTTTTTATGTATATATAGCATTTTTCCATAATGGCGGGTGGCTTCACAGACGAAAAAAACAAGTTACGGGCAAATTCATTCTTTACCTGACGAGTGAAGGCAGTTTCCCTTAGGACAGGGAGGCTCCTGAGTAAGAAAAAGACCTATCATAAAAAGTCACTGCTGCATACTGAATTCAGGTGCTGAATCGAGGACAAATCCCTTGTGCTGAAACTTACAGGGAAGTGTCGTCAACAGCACGTCAGACCACCAAATACACTTTGCCACTCACCTCTACCTTTCTGGATACTATGGCCCTTCCTTTCCAGTACCTATACGGTATTTCACGGCAAGAAATAATGGATGGAAACTAGAACTGAAGAGATACAACACATTCCACTGTGGGAACTTCTTTACATACAAGATATGTGATGTGACATGTGGAATAAACTGCCACCAGAAGTTGTAAACAGCAACAGTGTGGAAGAGTTTAAAAGAAAGCTAGCCAAATCACAAGGAGGACACTGTGAATGAACAGTAAAACCTGCTCCTATTGGAGATAAGTGAACACACGATGTCTCCTCTTAGGATGGACTATCAAGTCTTTAGACATCCTCATCCTTGTAACCCCTAGAACTTCTGATCCTTTCTACCATTTCCATTATCTCCACGCGTTAATTTCGATTCACTTTACGACATAAAATCCTAAGCAAACGACCAATAATTCTCAACAATTTGTGCCCTTTTTATTTTGTGTACATTCAATGTCCTAACTTCACTCCCATACAAGAGAATTGGTTCAACACTGCCTTCATATATTCCTATCGCGGCTTCAAGCCTCTTCTAATGCTTTGCACAAAAACTGCTACCTTCCTTTCACTAACTTATTTTGTGAATCTCCCTTTCATCATCTTTTATATTTATTCCCAAAACATTATGGCATTCGTTTTCAGATTCATATTTCTCCATAAACTGAACATACTATGTAAGTAGATCCCTAATCTTCACAGTTACTTCAAACTCTAAAAAAGAACTCAAAATCAATAATAATGATCTATAACTTAAGAAGGCGATTCATGAAATATTAATTCATCGTGTAACTCACCACCGAAATAAATATAAACTGCATATTTTCGAGGCTGAATTCTTTCTTTCGATAAATAATGACTTTCAATGTTTCCTGTGTCAAGCTGTGGTTAGAAACGAACAGAGGTTGCAAAATCATGTTTCGGCCACAGACCAATGTCAAAAAAGGATTAAACACAATCTTGACGCTAAGATTACCAATTACACTCTTTCACTGGATTGCAATGCCAATTCAACAATCTGACCGTTTCATTGTATATGTATATGTATATGCACATGTGTGTGTGTGTGTGTGTGTGTGTGTGTGCTATAGGGAACCCATAAAAACTCCGAAATATAGAAAGTAAGTACTATATTTCATAGACTGCTGTGTCTCTCTCTCTCGCTCTCAGGTAGGGCTACTTTTATTAGACGGAATTCTGTTGTAACAGAACATTTTTACAGGTCATATACATACATATTACACTCACACACACACACACACACACACACACACACACACACACATATATATATATATATATATATGCGTGTGTGTGTGTGTAGCCCTATGTGTGCGTTAGCGAATATATACAGGCAGACACAGTAAGCGAGTCGGGCCAAGGGCATGCAAAGGATCTCACCAAAATGCTACAAACAGTTCCAAGTGAAGAGCAACTGAAATATGGCAGGGAATTAATCAGGCCCTTCAAAAGTGAGGGTTTTACACAAACACCAGATACTTAGGAGGAGATCCACGGGAATGAAGAGAGCGGCGGAGATGAGATCGTTAAAAGATTTCTGAAAGGCTACAGACTTCAATAAAAGAGCGATATAGACAATTTATCTGGATTTAAAGCCTTAAAACATAACGTCACAAGAGTAGGCGTGTCTAGAATCCTCAAAACGGCATCCCTGAGGAAGGGAATGTAAACGAAATCCGTCAAGCCGAAGACGCGGCTGGAACCGCGCATCGGGACGAGGGCGTTAGCGCGTTCCTTTCAGTGGCGTAAGATGATAAAAGCGGTGATTGTGATAGGCAAAGAATTCCCTCACTTATAACGACCGTCAAGTGCGTTCGCCATGCACAGATCTCCCTCCCGCTTCTCGCCGGGACAAGCACACATTCCGGGCATTGTAAAACACAGGGCCCACGCCTGGCCAAGATATTAGAAGGGCGCAATAAAGAGCATCGTAACCACAGGTGATGGCTTAAGTGTCTGAGTGCTGTGTCGGGGTGGCGCCCGCCGCCCGGACCACACACGTTGAGCCCTCGTCCCGAACGCCGTCTCTGGCCGCGGCTTCGGCCGGGTGTGGT
>NC_087208.1:58534561-58537061 GCF_015104395.2 Macrobrachium nipponense | reverse complement strand
TCTATAACTCTATATTCAAAGCTTTCTAAGTCAAGATGATAACCCTATATTCAAAGCCTTCTAAGTCAAGATGATAGCTCTATATTCAAAGCCTTCTAAGTCAACGTGATAACTCTATATTCAAAACCTTTTAAGTCAACATGATAACTATATTCAAAGCCTTCTAAATCAACGTGATAACTATATTCAAAGCCTTCTAAGTCAACATGATAACACTATATTCAAAGCCTTCTAAGTCAATAAGTTCAATAAGACTTTCCTTTTTTCTCTTGAGTTTTCAAACAGACTGGATGCTTTGAACACAGCAACGGGGCCAACGAGGTCTCAAGAATACATTACAACGGACTTTAAACTCACGGCCAGGTGAAACAAGCGAGTTATGTTAAGATTTATTGAAAATGGTTTTCATTCCAGGTATTCAGTGCAACATGCTTTTTTAAATCAAAGCTAAATACTTTGAAAATGGCGGCTGAAAACTAACTAGGTTTTCAGAATAAAGGAGTCTATGTTCAGACATGGACAGAGAATTACTGAAACGTCAAAGACGAATTAGGAATGAGAAATTATGAGGGAAAACTGAGGGATGATAAAAAAAAGAGATAAAGAAAACCTCATCCCGAGATTAAGAGTAAAATATAACCTCATAATGTGAGTGAGAACAACATAGCAGTACCTCATACTGTGAGTGAAAGCAAATGAATACATCATAATCAGAGTCAGAGCGAAAAAAAAATCATAGTGAGAGTTAGCAAACACATACTAAGTCATAATGAAAGCAAAACAAAAGAATACCTCATAATGAGAGTGAGAATAGGTAAATAACAAAAGTCAAACTAAAGAAAATGACTAACAATGAACGCGTGATCCGACCTCCAGCTTACTCGGGACACATGCTAAAATCTACAGTCATATAAAACGTTGCTTCACCAACGAAAATTAAAATAAATAAGCCATATTTTATTAGGAATAATTCTTTAATATGCACATTATTTATTTTTTACATTTTCATTCTAATAAATAAACCATAAATACCCTATCCTAAGATTCCTGTATCTTTAACTCAACGGGAAACACCTTTTCTACACCTTTTGCGGCTTTTCCATAGGGCTTTCCTACACTCCCCCCCAACAACAACAACAACAACAACAAAGTAGTTTGTAGGCTTGCTCCCCGAGTAAGCGAAAATGCGTCAGAGTGTGTGTTAAAAAATTACCTCATAATGAGAGAATGCACACAAGATGCCCCATAATGAAAGCTTAAAAAAATGCCTCATAATGAGGTAACAAAAGAATACCTCATATCGTGGGTTATAAGAACAAAGAAAACACCTCATAATGAATATGAGAACCGGGAGTCAACGAAGTTGATAGAGGAAGAGGAGGACTGGATGAACAAATGAATATATATACATACATATATACATATAGTACATACATATATACATACATACACCCCGATAATAATCACTCATACCGTGCGATCAATTTCAAACAAAGTCCATCACAATCCACGAACAATTCAATTAACAAACGAAAACATAATGTATTACTTTTATAGAGGTTCTTCTCTATTTTCTAATGATGGTTTTCTCATAATCAGAAACAGAGAAAAACCTATATATCAAATGAATGCAGTTGATGCAGCAAATATCTTTAATAAAAGGTGTCTAAAAGAGGATTTACTTTCAGCATACGAGAACAAATGTACTAACAAACACAAGATACATAGCAGACGAATAAGCTCAAAATATTCAAATAAACGAAAGAGTGTAAATGGCTTAAAAAATGGAAAAATAAGACAAAACTGAAAGAGGAAATGATGCTTTAGAATGAATATATGACCAAACGGACTAGGGGCAACCTCAAGAGAACAGAACATCTAAAATCTTCAAAAAGGAAAATGACTACAAAAACATAGGTAAGAACAAGGTTGTGCAGAGTTCAGTCGAGGAACCGGTGGCTCTTAAAACCAAAACATGAACAAAGGGGATATAGGAATTGTAGCTTCAATGAACAAGATGCGTAAAAAATCAAAGAGATAATGGGATATGGAGACCACTAGCCGATCTGAGAAAGCTATTTTTTTACATTTCACAAATGAAATTTGACTAAACATATGAGAAGGTCATAAAATGAAGGAAGGAACTGGAATTTCGATGGTAATGAAGGCATTGACATAACTATCTTTCTGTACTGTGTGAATTTTTTGTATTTAATATATATATAAATATATATATATATATATATATATATATATATATATATATATATATATATATATATATATACACGCAAGGAAATAAACAATATAAAATGAATACAAATTAACGCGAAAATGGTATCCTACACTGGCTGTGTGGATGAGCGGATCCACGCTCTTTACCTGTACGGCATATGCGGGCCAGACAGCCCCATTCTATGGGGTACAAAAAGATAAAAGCCTACACCATTCTCTTCTTAGAAGTGCGGGCAAGATGACTATCACAGGGCAAAGTGTTGAG
>NC_087208.1:58514561-58529561 GCF_015104395.2 Macrobrachium nipponense | reverse complement strand
ATATATAGAACAATAACTTATTAATTCAGCAGACATTTCATCAACATGCACAGGAACAGTACAGCAGATATCAAGGATTTACGACAATATTCTATTTCGTAACAAAATATTGTACTTAAGAATATAATTTCCAAGAAAGACAGAAGTGACTTAGGTCTGTTTCCTAAGGATCCTTTGGGCCGCTGATGACTCAAAAGGGAACCAGGTTCCTATGGCTGGTACCAGCTACGGTGGAGGCGAGTAAGGGGCAGCAACACCATTTCCAAAATAAAAGCGTAGATATAGAAATACGGGGTGTCCATAAAGTCCCAGTACCATTACAAGTATTTATCGCACAGAATGGTACTGGGACTTTAGGGACACCCTGTCCTACTTTTCTAAAACCACCCAAAGGTGAAACGGCATGCACAAGTTAAGACATTTTTCATTATCATTTCATTTCCACAAGACTACAGCTGTTAAAGAGAAGTTTATGGACACAGACTGTGGTATATTATTATTATTATTATTATTATTATTATTATTATTATTACATAAAGGTTACCTTTAAAAGCTTATATCCAAGATTGTGGTTCATTATTATTATTATTATTATTATTATTATTATTATTATTATTATTACATCAAGGATATCTTCAAAAGCTATTCTCCAAGATTGTGTTTCATTATTATTATTATTATTATTATTATTATTATTATTATTATTATTATTATTATTATTATTATTATTATTATTAATTATTATTATTATTATTATTATTATTATCATTATTACTATTATTATTATTATTATTATTATTGATTTAATTATTATTATTATTATTATTATTATTATTATTATTATTATTTTTAATAACCAAAATACCTGCGCAAACTGACCATCTTCTAGAACTTCTCCTTTGAACCAGTCTAGGCACAGTGCTTCCCTCCCTACTCGTACCCCCTCCAACACCACCCCCTTCCATCCCCATCCCCATCCATCTCCAGTCCCTGTTTCCTTACTTCAGTCTACAACTCCTCCTCCTCCTCCTCCTCCTCCTCCTCCTCCTCCGTAAGCCATATATAATATATATATATATATATATATATATATATATATATATATATATATATATATAGTACCTGGATTACAAGGCCTCGCACGGGTTCACAGAAAAAGGACCTCAAAAAACAATTTGTCATTGGACTTGTCAGGCAACAATGGCAATATCATCATTACAGGATGACTCATGGCTTGTCAAAAGGACATGGAGTGACCGCCTCTCTCTCTCTCTCTCTCTCTCTCTCTCTCTCTCTCTCTCCTCTCTCTCTCTCTCTGTGTGTGTGTGTGGTGTGTGTGTGTGTGTGTGTGTAAAAGGGATGGAATCTCTTATAGGTCGGAATGAAATTTCCGTCGTTCTTAAATCGATGATTTCTTGGCATATTGAGCTCGAGATTGGTGTTTTGTTTCTCTCTCTCTCTCCTCTCTCTCTCTCTCTCTCTCTCTCTCTCTCTCTCTCTCTATTCAAGATTGTTATTTAATTCTTTATAAATATCTTTCTCATTCTCTCTCTTAAGATTACTGTTTAATTCTCTCTCTCTCTCTCTCTCTCTCTCTCGTATTTCCCTTTCATATAAGCACTGACAACATGGACGTCTAAATAATAGCAATGAATACTCCTAAAGGTCACTTCCCTATCTTCTTTTGTTGTTCTTAAAAAATCCCTAAAAAAAAAAAAAAAAAAAAAAAAAAAAATTAGAGGTCATGGGTGGATCGGCGCCCCCGCCCTTCACCCGTTCATCCAACCCCACCCCCCAACCCCCAGCGCTCCCCCTAGCATCCATTCCCGTCCCAGCACCGCCCTTTCTATAAAGAGCAATCATGCGAAAGGTTGCTAATTAGCACCTTTCAACCCGGGTGACTTTATTTATATACGGTGAAACATCTGTTACCGGAACTGACCATTTATTAGGACTGCGCAGCTTTTAATTTTCTTGCCTCCACCTCTCTCTCTATCTCTCTTTCTCCCTCTGCTCTTTTCCTCCTAATATTGATTCGCGTGATGAATAAAAGAAAACATAATAGAAGACCTTCTTTCGCTGTATGTATATATATATATATATATATATATATATATATATATATATAGTATGTATTTACACACACACACACACACATATATATATATATATACATATATATATTGTACTATTATTATTATTATTATTATTATTATTATTATTATTATTATTATTATTACAAAAGTAAACTTTTCTTAAGTCAATGGAACACTCAACCTAAAGAAATAGCAAGAATTGACCTGCAATGGATAAACGATGGAAGACAGAAGCATGAATATAATTTCAAAGCCTGTCAATAACTTAAAAGCCAACAGGGCAAATGTTTGAATTATAATGGTAATAACGTACTACATGAACGATTGACTGAATCAAATAAGGTATATAAACTTTTGATTTGAATAATTACGAGCGAAGCCAAGTCCTACTGGATACGGGCTCATTTCTGGCGGCCCGGCACGGCCCGGCACGGTCCAGCACTGCCCAGAACGGCCCGGCCCTAACGCTATTCAAATGTTAATATCTCCAAAAGTATTGAAAATAAAAGAAAAATTCTTTCGACATATAAACCCTTACATCTTTAAAATTTCATCCCATATAAGATTTATTTTTAAAATATATTAAATTTAAAATTAAATTATGTAAACTCTTCGTGAGTTATTGCCTTTGGGGCGCTATACTGGTTATCATATATAAAAGTTTGAATAAAATAATAGAAAAACCTAGATAAGAAAATAATTAATGTATATACACATATAATTAAGCCAAATAATGAATATAAATGTTTAACTAAATCTAATTGCAAACTTTGAAACGGAGAAAATGTATAAATGTCTCAATAAAGACAGAAGTATATATTCTCCATAATTCAAACTTAGATCGTTCATGAACGTTTAAGCAAATAAGGTAACGTCCAGAAAACGTTAAATCCAACAACGAACGCGGATGGCGAGTCCAATGAATCTTGGGCAAATGTTTTATTAGAGCGAAACAACGTGGAAAAACGTCTGACAACAGCGAGACAACGTGCAAGAACATTTTATAAGAGCGAAACAACGTGCAAGAACGTTTTGGTAAGAGCGAAACAACGTGCAAAAACGTTTGACAAAAGCGGAACGACGGGGAAAAATAATATTGAGTTGGGTAAGAACAAAATGTGCAAAAAAAAAAAAAAAAAAAAAAAAAAAAAACAAAAAAAAAACACGTTGGTAAGAGCAAAAAAAAAAAAAGAAAAAAAAATCGAAAAGCGTTCTGTAAGAGCAAAAGAACATGAAAAAGTTTGTTGAGAGCGAAACAACATGCAAACAGTTAGGTGAGAGCGAAACAACATGCAAACAGTTAGGTGAGAGCGAAACAACATGCAAAAAAGTTAGCCGAGAGCAAAACATGCAAAAAAGTTAGCTAAAAAAACGAGAGCGAAACGAACAAATGCAAAAAAGTTAGCTAGAGAGCGTTTGAAACAAACATGCAAAAAAAGTTAGCTGAGAGCGAAACAACATGCAAAAAAGTTAGCTGAGAGCAAAACAACATGCAAAAAAGTTAGCTGAGAGCAAAACAACATGCAAAAAAACAGTTAGTTCTGAGATGCGAAACAACAACATGCAAAAAAAAGTTAGCTGAGAGCGAAACAACATGCAAAAAAGTTAGCTGAGAGCGAAAACAACATGCAAAAAAAGTTAGCTGAGAGCGAAACAACATGCAAAAAAGTTAGCTGAGAGCGAAACAACATGCAAAAAAGTTAGCTGAGAGCAAAACATGCAAAAAAGTTAGCTGAGAGCGAAAACATGCAAAAAAAGTTAGCTGAGAGCGAAACAACAGCAAAAAAAAGTTAGCTGAGAGCGAAACAACATGCAAAAAAGTTAGCTGAAAGCGAAACAGCATGCAAAAAAAAGTTAGCTGAGAGCGAAACAACATGCAAAAAAGTTAGCTGAAAGCGAAACAACATGCAAAAAAGTTAGCCGAGAGCGAAACAACATGCAAAAAAAGTTAGCTGAGAGCGAAACAACATGCAAAAAAAGTTAGTCAAGAGCGAAACAACATGCAAAAAAGGTAGCTGAGAGCGAAACAACATGCAAAAAAAGTTAGCCGAGAGCGAAACAACATGCAAAAAATGTTAGCTGAGAGCGAAACAACATGCAAAAAAAGTTAGCTGAGAGCGAAAAACATGCAAAAAAAGTTAGCTGAGAGCGAAACAACATGCAAAAAAGTTAGCTGAGAGCGAAACAACATGCAAAAAAGTTAGCTGAGAGCGAAAGAAAAAAACAGACATGCAAAAAAAGTTTACGCGAGAGCGAAACATTGCAGTTAGCTGAGCAAACAACAAAAAAATGCAAAAGTAGTTAGCTGAGAGCGAAAACACATGCAAAAAACAAAGTTAGCTGAGAGCGACAACATGCAGTAGTAGCATGAGAGCAAACAACATGCAAAAAAATTAGCTGAGCAAACAACTCAAAAAAAAAAAAGTAGCTGAGAGCAAAAACAACATGCAAAAAAGTTTATGAGAGCGAAACAACGTGCAAAAAAGTTAGCTGAGAGCAAAACATGCAAAAAAAGTTAGCTGAGAGCGAAACAACAAAAAATTGCAAAAACAAGTTAGATGAAAAAGAGCAAAACAAAAAACAATGCAAAAAAAGAAGTAGCTGCGAGCGACAAAAACATGCAAAAAAAGTTAGCCTGAAAAAAAAGAGCACAAAGCCAAAAAAGTTTAGCCTGAAAAAAAGAGCACAAACAATGCAAAAAAGTTAGCCGAGAGCGAAAAAAAACAAAAAACATGCCAAAAAAGTTAGATGAAAAAAAAGAGCAAACAATGCAAAAAAGTTAGTTGAGAGCGAAACAAAGTGCAAAAAAGTTAACTGAGAGCGAAACAACGTGCAAAACTGTGGTATGAGTAAAACAACGTGCAAAAACGTTTGGTGAGAAAGAAAAAACACCCAAAAACGTTTAATTAATAACCAAAAACGTATATATGAACACTTACCCTTAAAGGGGGAGAAATATGTAAGAAATAAATAAATAAATAAATAAATAAATAAATAAATAAATAAATAAACTAAACTTCGGGAAGTCAATCAACGACCTGACCTTTTTTTTTCTTAAAGAGGCGTTGTTTCTCTCGCATGGTAAGGGCCAATTGACTTTGCCCACAGGTGACAAGTGTGATAAACCACGAAGTGATATGATTGTTGACCTTTGACCTCTGCGGAAATTCTTCGTCTTCTTCTTCTTCGTCTTTTTTTGCCAGGTGTAGTTCGCAGGTCAGAGGTTAGCAAGGAATTAGGTTTTTGGCAGGATGAAGGCGATGACAACTATGTGAGAGAGAGAGAGAGAGAGAGAGAGAGAGAGAGAGAGAGAGAGAGAGAGAGAGAGAGAACTTTTGGTGGCAGGATAGCTATGATTGAATTGCACAGCGGAAACTAATAATAATAATAATATAAAATAATTAATAATAATAATAATAATAATAATAATAATAGTCATTATTTATTATTGAATTATTAAATTATTATTTTATATTATTATCATTATTATTATTATTATTATTATTAGTATTATTAACAAAAATATTTAACATAATGCCTATTATACAACATAATAATAATAAGTATTACTATTATTATTATGATTATTATGATTATTATTATTATTAACAAAAAGATTTAACAGTGCTTACTATACAACAACAACAACAACAACAACAACAACAACAATAATAATAATAATAATAATAATAATAATAATAATAACTAATAATAATAATAATAAATAATAATAAGTATTACTATTATTATTATATGATTATTATATTATTAACAAAAAATATTTAACAGTACTTACTATACTACATAATAATAATAATAATAATAATAATAATAATAATAATAATAATAATAATAATAATAATAATAATAATAATAATAACAACAACCATGCAACGAGATGTTGGTCCACATAAAGCCATATCGTGAATATAATACATTTTGAAAAAATAATAAAAACATTCTGATAAAAAAAAAATATATACTCACTGCAGTGTACACCAAAATTATTTCTTGCATACACGCATACTTAAATACTTCCGTACATACATGTAAAAATAGGCCGTATGTATATCGGGTTTCGAAATGGTGAGACCGAATAAGAAGCGTAGCTATTTATGAATACAATGCATATATACTACTATACATATAAATATATATATATATATATATATATATATATATATATATAATATATTTTTATATATATGTATATGTATATATCTATATATATATATATATTATATATATAATGTTTATATATATGTATATGATATATATATATATATATATATATATATATATATATATGTATATATAATGTATATATATAATATATATATTCATATATATAATATATATATACGTATATATATTCATTTTCACTTAAATCTAAATATTTATGATACACAAAAAATATATACTTTAGTCATAAGTCTTTCCTCCTATAGTATATTCACATCACCGGTGCATCTGACGTCTAGGCCAGTCCCTTACGACGCTCCTGATTGCCTGTTTATAAGCCAATGACAGGGCTGGAAACTCTCAGTCACTCGAGTGTTCACATGGGCAGGATGTATGTTCCATCTCTCCAGAGGGATACGCGTTTCAAAAGCATCCCTCAGGAGAGGTGGAAAATACATCCTGCCTAAATCAACTCTCTCGAGAGACAGAGTTTCCAACCCTGTCATTGGCTTATCAACAGCCAATCAGGAGCGTCGTAAGGGACAGGCCTAGACATCAAATGCAAGGCTGATGTGAATCTACTATAGTACAGGATGGTGATGCGCTAAAAATCCTACACGCATGCCTCTCTCTCTCTCTCTCTCTCTCTCTCTCTCTCTCTCTCTCTCTCTCTCTCTCTCTCTCTCTATTGTAATTCCAGTATCATTAGTACGGCCTTTACGAGCCACTAGAAAATCCCCAACTGTGAAATCTACAAAGTGCAAAGGACCCGAATGAAAGCATAACATGGACCCATTACAATCAGTTACTACTAATGATTTTTTTTTATTTCTTTATGATCCCATTAAACTTATCTCCGAAATCTCTCCAACAGGAAGACGATAATCCTCCGGTATGAAATATGCGACAGAAATCAAGTGCTTGAATGCATTGCCACAAGGGAACTTGACCTGTATATATACCGTCTTTTGGGCAGCTTTTCGAAAATTTAGAGTTGTATTTTTGTTGTTGTTGTTGTTTGTTTGTTTGTTACTTAAATATGTCAAAAAATAATAAAAATAACTTTATTTTACTCGAGCCTTCTTTGTCTATTTTCTCTCTGATAAAGTAAATAATAAAAATAGAAATGAAAGCAGAATTCAGCTAATCAAAACTTGATGAATTAAAAGGACACTCTTAAATAATTATGAAGCATTTAAAAGTCAGTAAAAGAAAATAAATTAAATTCTGCACAAGAAGGTGAAATTGAAAACCTCCATCAAAAGCGTTTCGTTTTCTCATTCTTTTAAAAACAGTTTTGGTAATCCCTGATTACAAGAAAGGAAATCAGGATTATGTGAAATGTATTTCATATAGTCAAAATCAAATCAAATCAGACTCTTTATTTCCATTTTACAATGGTTATTCTACAGGCTATATTTAGAAAATATATACAACGTTCATTGACTTATGGGATACCAGATTCATGCAATTTTATATCATGAAGTCAAACATACATGTCCGCGTCTTGTTACAAAGAAAACATGTAATTCAAATGATGTTTTAAAAAGCTAAATAATCATAAAAACAAACTTTTAAAATAACAAATGATTGAGAAAGCGTTTTAAAATAATAAATTTCTGAGACTGTAAGACACACACACACACACACACACACATATATATATATATCTATATATTATATATATATAATATATATATTAATATATATATTTATTATTATATATATATTAATATTATAATAATATTATATATATATATGTGTGTGTGTGTGTGTGTGTGTACTTCTGATTTGCATTAAATATTTTATGCGTTTTGATGCCTTCCCATGCCCTGAGGAAACCGCAGACAACCCAGAAAAACTCCGAAATCGTTCAGTCAGCATTCCAGGCACTTTATGGAGTCTTCCAGACAATCCACACACCCTTCCAAAAAACAAAAAAACTACTGGGTAATCTAGATGGCCTTCCAGACAATCCACGCTCATCTAGACAATCCAGAAAAAACTCCGAAATCGTTCAGTCAGCATTCCAGGCTCTTTACGGAGCCTTCCAAACAATCCACACAGCTTCCAGAAGAAAAAAAACGCTCTAATGGATAATCTAGGTGGCCTTCCAGACAATCCACTCTCATTTAGACGATCTAGAAAAACTCCGAAATCGTTCAGTCAGCATTCCAGGCGCTTCACCCAGCCTTCCAGACAATCCATACAGCCTTCAAGAGAGAGAGAGAGAGAGAGAGAGAGAGAGAGAGAGAGAGAGAGAAAGAAAAAACAACCACTCTACTGGGTAATCCAGGCGACCTTCCAGACAATCCACTCTCATCTATAAACAATCAAGGGCGATAACAAACGAAACACGCAGCATCCCAGACAATTCCAGGTGTTTTCCAGGAAATAGAAAAGGCCTCCTGAATAATAAATATCCCAACGTTCTCAAACTGCCTATACAGCCTCATAATGAATTCTAAAAACATAGGCTTCCTAACGCTATCCCAGGACTCCCCTATAGTCGTGCGCAAACCTATATAGTAAACAGCTTCCCATACAATCCGAGAACCGTCCTAGACAATCCCCACACACACACACACCCGCCTCTTTCTCCTCCTCAACTGGGAGAGGGATTATAATAGGAGGATTTAGCGTAAGGCAATATAACACTAATTAGGCGACGCAGTAATTGATTCCGGAGCCTTTGAGCGGCATCATTTCTCTCGGATAAGCCTCCGTCCAAAATGATTTTTGATGGTAATGAAGGGGTAAAGTGACTTCAAGCCTCTCACCCCCTCCCCTCCTTTGCCCAACCCCTACAACATCCTCCCCTTCCCCCACCTCTCTCTCGCAGGCCTCCATAATCCCAGTTTATCCGCCATTATGATCTCCTTGCCTGGTAAACAAGATTTTCCACAGCCCCTTGACGCCTGTGTGATGCGCTGGTTGGTTGTTCCGGTGGTGGTGGTGGTGGGCAGAGTGGAAACTGGAAGGAAGGAAGGAGCAGGCAGACAGAATCGCTGGAAGAGGGTGGGCGAAAATTCGACTGGAAATGCCGTGTGAGTGAGTGTGCGTGCATGCGTGCGTGTGTGTGTGTATGTGTGTGTGTGTGTGTGCGCGCGCGCCGTGTCCAGCGAATAACAGTAGTGTGTTCAGGAAACAATGACACACGATAAACAAATGAAGTTTGTTCAATGCAGGCTTTAGTTGAAGTAAAACATATGTACATAGTACATACATACGTGTGTGTGGTGTGTGTGTATATATATATATATATATATATATATATATATATATATATATATATATATACACACATTAATTTTCGTTGGTGAAACACCGCTCTATTTGACTAGTGCTTCTATTTTCCTTCGTGGCTGTAACTTTGTGCCGTATAATCATCACTTTTTTTATTTCTTTGTGATGATTAAAATCATATATATATAATATATAATATATTATATATATATATATATATGTGTGTGTGTGTGGTGTGATTTTAAATCACAAAGAAATAAAAAAAGTGATGATTATACGAACAATGTTACAGCCACGAAGGAAAATTGAAGTACTAGTCAAATAGAGCGGTGTTTCACCAACGAAAATTAAAATAAATAAGCTATATTTTATTAGAAATTATTGTTCTGTACTGTTTAACAAGTACACCACTCATTTTTTACATTTTTATTCTAATGAACAAATCATAAATATCCTGTCCTAAATTTCCCCTATCTTTACCTCAATGCAAAACACATTTTTCAGACTTGTTTTAGGCTTTTCCTTGGGGCTTTCCTATCCCCCAACAAGAATAACAACAACGAAGTACTTTGTAGGTTTACTCCAAGAGTAAGCGAATAAAAGGGAGGGGGTGACTGGAAAACGATAAATGTTAAAACAATTTATATAGAACTTACATACATGCGGGTGTTAATACTTCATAGTATAGGAAGCATTTGAAATTACTTCAGCTAAGAAATTTTTTTATTGAAGGGTTGGGGAAAAAATGGAACCCAAAGATTTTCCCTAAAAGAGCTAATTCAAATTATTGAAATTTTCTACCGACTGATTTGGAACCTCACGACATTAATAATAATAATAATAATAATAATAATAATAATAATAATAATAATAATAATAATAATAATAATAATAATACTTAAAAATTATTACCAATTAAAACTGTACATGACCTACAGAACGATGTGCCATAACAGTAAATATATATTATTCTAACTTTAAAAAAATGCTTTCCAATCAGTCACTCGATACAATCAAAGTTGCATCAATCAATTAATATTGCAATACCAAAAGTAATACCAATTACGTGAGACACTGATGTAAACGGATAAAATAAAAATGAATCAATAAATAAATGAAAGAAACTTTAACAGGCATTCATCACAATTAACTCAAACCCGGGATGAACGTCGACCCAAATGCCCACATCACTTAGCGATAAGCGATCGCCGGAATGTGTACAACACCCCTGGCGACGCCTGGCAAGCCTTACTCAGTACCCCCTCGTTAGGGAGGTCAGCGCGGGTCAGCGGGCGTGTGACCCGAGGTTTAGCGGACTCCCCAATTAGTTCTGTCAAAACAGACCCGCAGAAGGCACCGCGGGGGGGAGTGCGCGGTGGCCCTAGGGGTAGCCCAAAGGCGGGGGAGAGAGGGGACGGGAAGGGGGTGTTGGGTGTTTAGGAAACTTGGGTCCACCCCCCAGCGAGGGAGCCAGATCGAAAGGGCCGATAAGGGTCGGCTGAAGGAGGGAAATCAAGGTCATTTAGAGGCGAATGGCGATTTGGTAGGAATTCCGGGGGATATCCTGCGATGTCCTTCACACGGGGGAATGCCATTCGGAGGATTATTTCCTTCCTCTGGAGATAAGGTGGAAAGGAGAGAGAGAGAGAGAGAGAGAGAGAGAGAAAGGGTTCGATGACGATCTTCAATGGAAGAAGGAGAGATTCATCCTCTCTACAGGAGGAGAAAGAAATGGAAATGGATAATTGACGAGACCAACGTATCCCACAATTCTTCCCCAATTATGAACGGTGAGTCACACCACCACTAATGAGATAGAAAAAAAATCTAAAAAAAATATTTAAAAAAAATATAAACGAATGAATGAATAAACCTTGTGGTCTCAAGACTCTGGCCTCAACTGTCTAACATCAGGAAAGCTATGAGTCACTTATCCTCTCACAAAGATACGTTTTAGTATTCGTGTATTCCTTTGAGATGTATGTAATAATAATAATAATAATAATAATAATAATAATAATAATAATAATAATAATGGTAGTAATAATTTTTTTTTCAGCTCAAGGCCACATACATGAGATATACAAAGAACACATAATAACATACAGTCTAGATACATAAGAAAACATGATAAAAAAGAAAACCAAAGATTAATCGTCAATATCCATATTTGCTGAGGTAGTATAAAAGAAGGTAGTCAAAATAATGGTCATACCCGTGCTAAGATTGAGAATAGTTAAAAATAGAATGCAAAAACTATATTGTTCATAATCCCAGTAATAATGAAAAAAGGAAAATACCAGAAATGACAATAATCACAGCAATACAATAATAGTGACAGATTCTGCAGATGACATTTTGCAAAAACAGAGATTTGGGCACAAACGCCTCATTTTTCCATCTTCCCCTCACTACTTTGGATGCTTTGTATGAGCGAATTGCTGCTGTATGTATGCTGTATGCTGCATAGGAAAGCTATGAGTCACTTATTCTCTCATAAAGATACGCTTTAGTATTCGTGTATTTCTTTGAGATGTATGTATTTATGCATGTATGTATACGGTGCATTAGAACAACAAGGGTATCTACTACCCGTAAAATAATCGTATGGGAATCTACGCTAAAGGGTAAAAGTAAGCATGAAATAGCGGAATTTTTAATAATAATAATAATAATAATAATAATAATAATAATAATAATAATAATAATAATAATAATAATAATAATAATAATTTGGTGTAAGAAGACAGGTTTTATTGAGAAGAATGGTTATTTCATCCGCGTTTATTTTGTAAGAAGAATAGAGAAACTTTTATACAAAATAAACGCGGCTGAAATAGCCAATATATTCAATAAAAACCTGTAATAATAATAGTTATAATATGATAATAATAATTTCGTACAGCTTCCCAGAGAATGTAGACTGATAAGGGGAACAGAACAGATTCCCGAAAGGTATCCTTAGTTTTAAATTTGATATTATATATATATGTACATTTACATAACTGGATTTGTTTCTTCATTTGAAGACTCGTGCTGCTATGAAGATTTTTTAATGTAGATAATTTTGTGCTATGAAGCCTTCACAAACTAATTTAGCTACAATGAAAGAGTGAATTTATCACACCCAGTTGGCGAAAGTCGACAGAATTGTCGACATCGTAGCCAAGGAAGAAAACCAATACAATAAAAAATAATATCTTTTCGAAATTCAAAACCAGCATGCAATTTGACTAACCGCAGTTGTATATAACAGAAAACCCCAAATATTTTCCTGCTCTTTTCCTTTCATTTATAGTTTTCTGTGAAACAAAGCTACTGAGATGGCTATTTGTCTGTCCGTCCGCACTTTGTCTGTCCGCCCTCAGACCTTAAAAACCACTGAGGCTAGAGGGCCGCAAATTGGTATGTTGATCATCCAACCCCAAATCATCAAGCTTACCAAATTACAGCCCTCTAACCTAGCCTCAGTATTTTCTCATTTATTGAAGGTTAAAGTGAGCCATGATCGTGCAGGCCACCACCGGGCCGTGGTTAAATATTCATAGGCAGCAGCTCATACAGCATTTATACTGAGACCACCGACAGATGGATTTATTTTCGTTGGCCCTGACTATACGCTGTACAGAAAACTCGATTGCGCTGAAACACCGGCGCAATTTTGACTTATTCTTATTGGTCCTTAAACACCTATTCGTGAATGTGTACAATAACGTTACTGAGACTTGTAAATGTAAGTTGAAAAGAAACTTAAGGAAATTTATATGAAGGACGTAGTAATACACATTTGTTAGTGGTCTAATAAGCACAGGAAACCGCCTGGATCGAATAAATACAACACCGTCAGGTGAATTATGGTCGTTAGACTAGGAACCAGAAGCAAGCCGATGATCCAAAAAGAAGTGTATCATAGTTTACCCAGACCACTGAGCTGATTAACAGCTCCTCTCCTAGGGGGGCTGGCCCGAAGGTTTAGATATTCTCACGTGGCTAGGGACCAATCGGTTACCTAAGCAAAGGGACCTACAGCTTATTGTGGGATCCGAACCACATTATATCGAGATATTAATGTCTAATCACTAGAAATAAAGTCCTCTGATTCCTCGATGGCAGAGCGGGGAATCGAGCTTGGACTACTGAATCGGTAGACGAGCACTGAAACCACTCGTCCAACAAGGAAGTCAATGATTCAAAACATCTTAAAAACAGGGAACCGAATAAAAGACATAAAATTATGAGATAACAATATTTCTGGAGTATTTTTCCCTCTTATCTTTATCGCTGCTGCCCTCATTCTCTCCCCGTGTGGGGGTAGTGCCATCATTGCACCTCACGTGGCGCACTGTAGGCATTACTTAAGGTTCCCTGCAGCGTTCCTTCGGCCCCTAACTGAAACACCTTTCATTCCTTTTACAGTATCTCCTTTCATATTCTCTTTCTTCCATCTAGCTAACCACCCTCTCCCAACAATTATTTCACAGTGCAACTGCTTTGAGGTTTTCCTCCTGTCACACCTTTCAAATCTATTTACTCTCAATTTCCTTTCCAATGCTGAATGACCTCATAGGTCCCAGGGCTTGGCCTTTCGCCTAAAGTCTATATTCCATTCCATACAGCCCTTATTATTAAAATCATTACTTCTATATATTATTATTATTATATTTACTAGTTCCTCGTTGGATGAGTGGTTTACGTGTTCACCTACCGATTCGGTAGTTCCGCATTCGATTCCCCGCTCTGCCAAGGTGGAATCAGAGGAATTTGTTTCTGGCGATTAGAAATCAATTTCTCAATATAATGTGGTTCGGACCCCACAGAAAGCTGTAGGTCCCGTTGCCAGGTGACCAGTTAGTTCTTAGCCACGTCAAACTAATCCTTCGGGCCAGCCCTAGGAGAGGAGCTGTTCATCAGCTCAGTGGTCTGGTTAAACTGAGATATAATTATGATACTTACTTAATTATTTAAAGATCACCGAAGGTCAGTGATTGTTTGGGGTAAGTATTCAACCTGTGCTGAGCATGACCCTGCTCTTTTGTAGCTATGAGATTACTATTGTAGATTCACATCAACCGTGCATTTGATGTCTAGGCCAGTCCCTTATGATGCTCCTGATTGGCTGTTGATAAGCCATTGACATGGCTGGAAACTCTCAGTCTCTCTCGAGAGAGTTCATATAGGGAGGATGTATGTTCCACCTCTCCTGAGGGATGCTTTTGAAAGACGTATCCCTCAGAAGAGGTGGAACTAACATCCTGCCTATGTGAACTCTTGAGAGAGACAGTTTCCAGCCCCGTGATTGCAGCCAATCAGGAGCGTCGTAAGGGACTGGCCTAGACCTCAGATGCACGTGAATTGTGAATCTACTATACTAGACGAAGATGAAACCTATTCACATGGAATAAGCACACCAAAGGGGCCACTAACTTGAAATTCAGGCTTCCAAAAGAACGTTGGTTTCAGCCTCCCACCGCTAGAG
>NC_087208.1:58472061-58509561 GCF_015104395.2 Macrobrachium nipponense | reverse complement strand
CATATATATATATGTGTGTGTGTGTGTGTGTGTGTGTGTGTGTGTGTATACAACGTTAATTTTTAACATTTGAGTTTTAAGTATATCGCGTGCGTGATTCCTAAATCTTGGAGTTTAAAAACACCAAGTGTGTGATTCCTAAATCTTGGAATTTAAAAATACCACTTGCATGATTCCTAAATCTTGGAATTTAAAATATCCACGTGCGTGATCCCAAATCTTGGAGTTTAAAAATACCAAGTGTGTGATTCCTAAATCTTGGAATTTAAAAATACCACGTACGTGATTCCTACAGGATGCAACCCGGAACCCCACACTCTAAAAAACCACCAGTCGAACAGGATGACTGTGATAGAGAAAAAAACCAACAATAAAATTAATAATAATAATTGAATTGAATATAAAATGTCGGACAAAGGCCAAGTACTAGGACCTACGAGATCATTCAGCGTTGAAAAGGAAATTGACGGTAAAAAAGTCTAAAAGGTGTAACAGGAGGAAAACCTCAAAGTAGTTGCACTATGAATCAACTGTTAGGAGAAAGTGGTAAGTAAGATGGAAGAGAGATAGAATATGAAAGGAAGTAAAGTAAAAGCGGCTAAAGGGACGCTGCAAAGAACCTTACGTAATAACGACTACGGTGCATCGCACGAGGTGCACTGACGGCACTGGCCCCCTACGGGGAATAGTAATAATATTAATAACAATAATATCAACAACTGAAGGCTCCCACCGGTTCTACAGACCCGAAGAAAACAACTTCATTAAACTTTTATGACGGAGCTCATAAAAAAAAGGGAGATTGTTTTACAGTCTCGTATGGTATACGATTGTTCGGTTAGCCAGTGTGGCGAGCCGCGGATAACCATCGGTTAACCGGATTCATTTTTTTAGCTTTTTGTTTTTTGGGCGACTCAAAAAAAAAAACGTTCCTTGATGTCTCCATCTCTGTGGGAAAGAGCTTCGGGTGATCTCAGGTGTGCGAGATGTGGTTACGTGATGCTGTGTGTGTGTAGTGCTTGGAAATGATATTTGATTATTATTATTATTATTATTATTATTATTATTATTATTATTATTATTATTATTATTATCCTAAGTTTAGAATATAGTTATTATTATCTTAAACGTTGCTGTTCTTATTCTGTGTTTTCATTCAGAATTTGAATAGGTCCCCGAGCCGAAATGAATTATTTATTATTATTATTATTATTATTATTATTATTATTATTATTATTATTATTATTATTATTATTTGGTTGAAAAAGGCCAAGGAAAACGTACAAAAGACAACAACAACAACAACAATAATAATAATAATAATAATAATAATAATAATAATAATATAATAATAATAATAATAATAATAATAATTCAGTTCAGTTCGGGACATGTTCAAAATTGCAACCAAATGCGAATACAAGATGTAGACATCCTGTTTAACAGGAAATTACTATTATTCTTATCATCATCATTATTGGGTTGCAAAAACCACGGAAAAATGTACAAGGACTATGATGATGACAATAATAATAATAATAATAATAATAATAATAATATAATAATAATAATAATAATAGTGTACTTGGAAGACAGACCCTCTCTCAAGCATCCTTTATTAAAAGTAATGGCTACTTCAGCAGCGTTACACTTGTAGAGATTCTTCTATATTTCCCGAATAGCGGCTTTTCTGTGCTACTTAGACAGGCTAGTAGAGCGCCTATAGAGGTCATGATCAAATAGACAAAATATATACACCAAATTTGACTGTATTTGATCATGACCTTTATAGGCGCTCTACTAGCCTGTCTAAGTAGCACGGAAAAAGCCGCTATTCGGAAAATAAAGAAGAATCTCCATAAGTGTAACGCTGCTGAAGTAGCCATTACTTTTAATAAAATAATAATAATAATGATAATAAAATTAATTTAGGCACGGGAATCTATTAAAATTCAGAATGTACACAGAGAATAAAAACTATAACACCTAGGCTATAGAATTTCATGGTTAACTGAAAGCTTCCGTTAGAAACCAAAGACCTGAATTAGTAATAAAATTGTTGAATAGCTATTATTTTTATGGCTCATACAAGAAAAAAAAGGCGTGTACGCTGGAGGACGTTTAAAGAGAAAATGATTTTATCACCCATTGCTAAAAAATTCACAAAGTCGTGATAAAGTCGACGTACATTAAAAACTCATAAACCGTATAAATACAATTTATGAATATAACAATAGAATGCATCAATAAAATTTACTAATATAACGGTGTATTTTTCATTTATAATATGACGAAATAAAGTTAACGACCAAATCACCTACAAAATACTGGCTTTGCATAATCATGACATCATTCACCCCCCCCCCCCAAAAAAAAAAAAAAAAAAAAAAACACACACACACACACACACACACACACACACACACAGAGCGACCAAGGGCGAACTTACCTTGCAACAGATAATGCAAAGAAAAATTCAGTGAAAAAAACGGAAGTAGACTGTCAAAGAAAAGAAAAGAAAAAAAAAACCGTAAACAAGCCACCACTGCCTTGTCGGCCAAGCAAGTTTCGCGCAGTAAAAAAAAAAATACTACGTGTTGTGTTTATTGGCTGTTACAATTTACAACCCCTGATGTCTTTATTATTATTTCGAAGTGGTCAACGCGCGCTACGGCTGTGGCCCTCGGCCGGTCGGGCGTCATAAAAATGTAGCCGAGATCTGGCGGCTTTTGAACGGCTCCAGTCGCTAGTTAGGGTGACAGCCGGGGGCTTGTAAATGAGGTGTGGGAAGTGTCCGGGGTGAGGGGCGGGGGGAGGGGGGGTGGAGGAGGGAGTCACCGGATGCCCATACTGCCTGCTATACCACACCTCTTGTCAGGTCTTAGACTGTCAGGATGCCCATACTGTCTGCTATACCCACCCTTCATGTCAGGTCTTACATTGTCAGGATGCCCATACTGTCTGCTATACCCACCCTTCATGTCAGGTCTTACATTGTCAGGATGCCCATACTGTCTGCTATACCCACCCTTCATGTCAGGTCTTACATGTCAGGATGCCCATGCTGTCTGCTTATTCACTCTGCTATACCCACACCTCATGTCAGGTCTTACATTGCCAGGATGCCCATGCTGTCTGCTATACCCACACCTCATGTCAGGTCTTACATTGCCAGGATGCCCATGCTGCCTGCTATACCCACGCTTCATGTCAGGTCTTAAGTTGTCAATCTTGGAATGACAAACATAATTAACTATCAATTTATTTACATTTCGTGCTGATGACCAAAATGCGATGATATTATAGAAACAAAATGTAAAAAATAAGTTTCCAGGAACTCTAAGGGGGAGGGGGGGGGGTGTATCTTTCATGACAGAAGTGGATGAACTACCGACAAGGCGTGATCCGACCTCCACCTTACTCGGGGCACGTGCTAAAATCTACGGGTCAAATAGAGCGTTGTTTCACCAACAAAAATTAAAACAAATATGATATATTTTACTAGAAATAATAGTTCTGTACTGTTTAACATGCACAATATTTATTTTTTACATTTTCATTCTAATAAATACATCACAAATATCCTATCCTAAAATTCCTGTATCTTTAACTCATTGCGAAACCCCTTTTCCAGATCTTTTTAGGCTTCACCATAGACCATTCCTAGCCCCCAAAACAAGAACAACAACAACAAAGCAGTTTGTAGGCTTACTCCCCGAGTAAGCGAAAACAGACTCGGTTCTGGAACTTCCAGGCGACAGTCACATCCCTGCCTGGTCACCGGCCTTCAAACTACCGCGATTTTGGTGAAATGCCAATTCCCTCTTTCCATTCTGACACCCACATGCAAGATGCTACTGCGGGTAATTCAAGGTTCTTAGATCGATGCATAGAATGTAAAATTTACGCCAAAGGCCAAGCGCTGGGATCTATGAGGTCATTCAGCGCTGAAACGAAAATTGAGAGTGAAAAGGTTTGAAAGGTGTAACAGAAGGAAAACCTCAAAGCAGTTGCGCTATGACTCAGCTGTTAGGAGAGGGTGGAAAGTAAGATGGAAGAAAGAGAATATGAATAGAGGTACAGTAAAAGGAATGAAAGAGATTGCAGCTAGGGGCCGAAGGGACCCTGCAAAGAATCTTAAGTAACGCTCACAGGGCACCAAATGAGGTGCACTGACGGTACTAACTCAATCGGGGTAATTTAAGGTCAACTATATCATGAACGCAATGCATAACTACCATAATACTAACCTTGCATTTTAGAACATTTTTATCCATTTATCTATTTTTTTATTTTTTCAATAAGTAAGATTTCTTCTTTCTTTATTTCCCTCTGCTTCCTCTTACTTCTTCATAATAAACACCATATTGTTTAAAAAAATATTCCACAATTATATATAAAAATATATTTATGTAAAACAAATATAAAACACGATGTAATCTCAAAAAGTAGGTGATTATATAAATAAGCACCAAAAGACATAGAAATAGTTTGATACTTACAAAAACACTTTGGCAAAAGCTCTTACAAAGAATAATAAACAGTACCAAGAGAAATAACGGTGTTTACAAGGTTCCTTGTCAGGATTGCGGTGGTTGTTACTACGGGGAAAGTGGTAGGGGATTAGAGGTCAGATTAAGGGAACACAGAAGGGCCTATGATCTTCATGCACAGGGCAGCGCTTTGGTGGCTCACAGTTTTAATTTAGACCACAGAATTAATTGGGGGGAGGTGCACAAATTATTTTAAAAGCGACGATTCTCACGTGAGAAGACTAGTGAAGGCGCCGCTATAAAACATGGGAATATCTTTTGAGGAAAACAAGTCGTTTACCAATGAAGACCCTTTTTATAACAAAAGTTTCATTGCCAGGCAATACTTAAAGAATTATTTTTAAAACCGACGTTGACCATGTGAACCTGATCTCTGCTTCCTCTCTCTCTCAGATAGCCGACGTCCCAGCGGATGTTTCGGCTATGGCACCTATGCAGTGCAAGCAGGAGCAACTTCGCAGGTTCGGAGATCGAGGAGGTTGGCGCAACTGCCTGTTGAGATTGGGATACGTAAAACACGAACCAGCACTTCGACGATGGGCTGTTATTATTTTCTCGCCCCGCCCACCTTTTTAGATGCTCTTCGGAGGGAAACTACCTCTTCATTACATTTTTAACGTCACACTGATGAGGAACACCGTCAAGTGTTCGAAAGTCTTTGTTTTATATTTTTACATAAATATATATAATTGTGGATATTTTTTAAACAATTTGTTTTCACGGAATTGTGAATTTCTTAACAAAACACCATATTGTTTGGAAGCTAGAATTTCAAGTCATTGGCCCCCATGTTCCAAATGAGTTGGGTTCATTTTCTGAATAATAATAATAATAATATATAATAATAATAATAATAATAATAATATAATAATAATGTATATATATATATACATAAACAAACACACACATATATACTGTATATACATATGTGTGTGTGTATATGTAAAAAAAATATATTCTATATATATATATATATATAATATATATGTGTGTGTGTGTGTGTGTGTGTGTGGTGTGTGTGTGTGTGGTGTGTGATGACTCCTAAGGAGACAGGATGTAACCCGGAACCCCACATTATAAAAACTCCCCAGTCGAATTGGATGAATGTGATAGACAAAATAAATAAATGAATTAATAATAATAATAACAGTAATAATAATAAAATAATAATAATAATAATAATAATGATGATGATGATGATGATGAAAGCTTATACTAAGCACTCGATCTGGTTCTAAAGGCCGACAAAATAAGTCATGCTTTATTTGTCTCGGCAAAGTCTTTCTGGGGATGAGGCTGCTACCCCATACCCACACCCTTCATTAGTATAGATAAAACAGCCACAGCCGCCCAACCACCAGGTACAACCAGGACAATGGATTCTTCATGAAAGGGAAATCAGCCAGCTATTATAGTAGCCTAACGTTCCAGCTTCTCTTGGAATTTAAGATTATCACTTCAATGAACAGGCAAGCTAAAAAATAAATAAACAAATAAATCAATAAGTAAACATAGAATGGAGTGGAATGGAATTTAAAATTTAGGTCAAAGGCCAAGCGCTGGAACCTATGGGGTTATTCCACGCTGAATTTAACCTTAAATAAAATCAAAACTACTAGGGTTAGAGGGCTGCAATTTGGCATGCTTGATGACTGGAGGTTGGATGATCAACCCACCAATTTGCAGCCCTCTAACCTCAGTAGTTTTTAAGATATGTGGGCGGACAGAAAAAGCCAACTCGATAAGAAATCTTAAAAAGCAGAAGGCATCCGTTGTTCTTTTTCGTGAAAGAATTTACCATATCGGAAGTTGCCACTGTCTTCATGCAAGTTAACATTAACTTACAATTTATACATCATGCTACGGTTGCCATTTTCTTTATCAACAAAGCATTAACTTAATTGTGTTTGAATTCCGCGAAGTTAATGCCCTAAGTTACTACCAAGGTCCAGACAGCTATCATATAAATCGACCATTCCTAGAGTTCATCTGGTAAGGTTCGAGACTATTTGATAATAATTGATATGCTTAGGCTTCTGACAAAACAAATTGTCTAGATGTTTTTAAAAACTCATCATCATCATCATCAGGCGAAATATGTCTAGTCTGATCCCCAGACTAAGACATAGCAGCAACTTTCTTTTTCAAGTTTGTCTTCGAGTCTTTGGAATACCAAAGGAAATAATGTGCGAGTCTCCATGTGGTCGGGGACATGAGGTTTCCGGTCCAAAACTCTAGTTTTTGCAAGAAAAAACAAAAGAAGAAAAAACTGCGAGAAGGAGTATATTATATATATATATATAATATATATATATATATATATATATATATATATATATATATATAAAGGTTTTTTTACTGTAATACAAACGGTATAATATGAAGATAAAAGGCCCATAAAACATTATTTGGACGTAGCAACCATATATTTCGAGCACTTCCCTCTGTGCTCCTGATCACAGGTAAAATATTTTACCAGTTGATCAGGAGCACAGAAGGAAGTGCTCGAAACTTATGGTTGCTAAGTTCAATAGTGTTTTATGGGCCTTATATATATATATATATATATATATATATATGTTATATATGCTATATAATACATACTATACACATACGAGTATATCTATCTATCCATTTATCTATCTATCTATCTATCTATCTATACTATATATATAGTTATGAACTCCTGGAGACAGCAAGGATCATTAAGTGTGTGTGTATGTGTTTGTACACTGCAGTATAGGTACACAACAATCACCCTTCATAAAGTCCCACAAAACCTGAAAATCTTACGCAAAAGCAAGATGTCTCACCCTGAAAACTGGGGTACGTAAAAGTCACCCGGTCCCTCTTAAACTCTTCAAGGACATAAGTCACCTTCGTCTTTATTTAAAAGAAATACCATTCACTTAACGCACATAATCATAAAACTTACATCATCAAAGTAAGAAAAAAAGAAAAAAGGAAATAAAAACGCAACGGCTAACGACGCGGCTGTTGTCATGCCACTTGAGAAAAAAAACAAAAAAGGTTGAAAAATGAACGAGGTAGTTGGGTAGTTAGGACTCGTTAGGAGTTATCTCCCAAGTGGTTGCGGTTTGGGGGACCTTATCTCTCAGCTCGTTATCACGGGACGCACAAACTATTTTCGTCCATTTACCCCTAATAAAACTATGGAGGAGGAGGGGTAGGGATAGAAAGAGACCAGTAAGCTATGTAGTATGTACAAGGAGAGAGAGAAATGGTAGCTGAAGGCACAAAAAGTTTGAGTGGAAGTTTTTGATGGCATAGTAATGGACAGATATTTAATCGAAAACTATGGAGGAGGAGGAGGAGGGATAGAAGGGGAACAGGAAGGTATGTATAACTCATAATCGACTAAGCTAGCTGCCAGGTACTTCATTCGACTGAAAATTTAATCTTGATCTTTTGGTTAAAATGTTGGCTTAACGACCACAACAGACTACGATGAATATAATCTGAACCACTCTCAAGCAAAGTGCCGACAATTGAAAGAGATGAAAAATATGATGCGTTAAAAAAAACAAAAACAAAAAACAAACGGGTTTACAGCCTTTTATCAGATAAGGGAATGAGGGCAGCAAAAGGCAAATTATATATATATATATATATATATATATATATATATATATAACTTTTGTGACGACACTATTTTATAATACTTATGTCATTATCCGTTTAATTACATTTACCTATTATTATTTATTATACTCAGATCTAAGCCAACGTAATTGTTACACTACACCAGCCTCGGATTCGGTTTCGTCGTCGATAATATTTTCTTGACTTTAAATTCTTACCGATCGATTGTTATGCTTGGTCAATTTATTTATATAATCGCCAGCACGAGTTGCCTATTCATTGAAGTTATAATTACGGATGAGAAATACATTAAAATACGTCGAAATAATAATAAAAGAAATATGTTAAAATATATCGAAATAATAATAAAAGAAAGGTATTCAAATACGCTGAAATATTAATAAAAGAAAAAGTTATTTTCATCCTTAATTTGTAAACCCCACAAAACAAACCAACCGCCTCGAAGCCCCCACTCTCAACTCGGCACCTGGACCCTGCCCTGGTACCCTCCCCTCTTCAGCAGCCCACAACCACCTCCCCCCCTGGCTAAAAATTAAAAAATACTTTCCTCATCTCAAATCAAACCCCGAGAACCTCATCTCTCGAAAACAAACGCTAACCCCACACAACCTCTTTCTCTTATCGAATCCACACGAACACACACACCTTCACACACAAACACACACAGACCCCAACGCGCCTTAATGCCATGCCGAGGGCTTCGTGATTGGTTAGATAATGACAGGTTGCGGCGCGGCGATTGGCCAGGATAACAGTCACGAGTCCATCACCAAGGCTCAGGTATCCATCACTTGAGTCCAATGGGACGTGAGGAGAACGTGTCTCGTACGGGCCTCCTCCTCTCACGATCTTTTTCCCACGTTCTTCTATTTTTTTTAGAGGGGGCAGGCTAGACATAGCGGATTAATATGCAAGATATGGTAGGCGAGGGGGGTGAGGGTGGGGGGGGTGGGGGAGGGGTGGGAAGAACGAGGGTCCCAGAAAGTGTATAGATAGGGACTGACGTTCCGTTTCTTCATACGGAAAGTAGGCCTACAAGATTTTTTCCTTTAAAGAGGGCTGAGAACGCCATGAATTTAATAATCATATATAACAGGTGTGTTTTCAAAACAGCTGGTAAGTTATTAGAATTCAATAGAGGCAGTTAAAAGGAGTCCCAGTTATTTTTTCTTTTGGTTATTCAGAACTTCTGTTTTTTCTTCACCTGACATCAACAGGGTTCATCCATCAAGGCCTTTACCTCATAACTGTTAATGTTCATACTTGTAATGATAATGATGCTGATGATGGTACGATCACGGTGCAAACAAGCAATCCAGAGAGATGATGACGTGATGACCTCCTCGGCAGATGGAAACTCTCTCTCTCTCTCTCTCTCTCTCTCTCTCTCTCTCTCTCTCTCTCTCTCTGTGTGTTTTCCTTCCCTCAATGAATTGCCTTAACTTCCATTTTCTCTCTCTAAAATTTCTTCGCCTCATTGAATTGCTTACACACACACACACACATATATATATAATATATATAGTCACGAATTTCATATTACCAAACATCAACAACAAATAGAGCGTCATCTTGAAAAGGTTTCTACACCTACGGGGCGAATGGGAGAGAGAGAGAGAGAGAGAGAGAGAGAGAGAGGCGAGAGAGAGAGAGAGAGAGAGAGAGAGAGAGACCAACAAATCACTGGTGGAGCGAGAGCGAGAGCGAAAAGAAAAAGAATTGCTTGAGTCCATGTTATGCTAAGGCGCTATATTTCACCCTGGAATAGATAAGATTGGATCCGATACCTTTTGAATTATAAAGCCTCCGAGGTGCTCATTATTATGAGTGTCGATGGAGAGAGAGAGAGAGAGAGAGATTACAACTAGCATAACACATCATACATGTATTGAAAGTGATAGAAAAGAGAGTAAAGAAACTTTAAATTTTTACTATTTCTTTCAGGCTGAGAGAGAGAGAGAGAGAGAGAGAGAGAGAGAGAGAGAGAGAGATCGTTTATACTAGCATAAAAATAATCTTACAAATAGTGAGAGAGAGAGAGAGAATCGTACAACTAGCATGACTCATCGGTGTATTTAGAAATGAAGGAAAGGCAACCTTTAAAAAAAAGGGGGGGGACGGGTGGCCATAGAGAGAGAGAGAGAGAGAGAGAGAGAGAGAGAGAGAGAGAGAGAGAGAGGTATATCTGAAGTGCCCATCAGCACACACCGCTGAATGTGGATGGAGGCCTTACAGACCTTACCTTACAGACCTTACATCTTGTTCGGGTTGCCCCAGGTCCCAATCAGTGTGAGGCACCTCTAGTGTCCTACCAGAGAGTTGCTAGTACATCTTCCGGTATATTTTTTGCATCTTCCAATCTGGTGGATGGTCTGGGATGCAGTTTAGATATTTGTCGAGCTTATTCTTAAACACATCTACGCTCACTCCTGATATATTCCTCGAGAGCTGGCAACGCATTGAATAGCACGCTGCATTATCGATGCTGGTGCGTAGTGGATTAATGTCCTGTGTGCTTTCCTTATTTTTCCTGGTTATAGTTTTTTGGGCACTATTAATCTACCTCTGCTTTCTCTTTCTGATATTTTTAGTTCCATGATATTTTCTTGCTATTCCTTCTATCTGTTTCCATGCCTGAATTATCATGTAGCGTTCTCTTCTCCTTTCTAGACTATATAATTTTAAGAATTGTAGTCTTTCCCAGTTAGGTCTTAGGTCCTTAACTTCTTCTATTTCTAGCTGTTAAAGGACCTTTGTACACTCTCTATTTGTGCAATATCCTTTTGATAGTGTGGGTACCATATCATATTGCAATATTCAAGTGGACTACGAACATATGTTTTATACAGCATAATCATGTGTTTCAGCTTTTCTTGTTTTGAAGTGCCCGTAAAAACACATTCCCATTTTTTTTGCTTTACATTTTGCCAACAGAGTTGCTATTTGATCATTGCATAACATGTTCCTATTCATCATCACACAAGGTCTTTAACTGCTTCCTTATTTGTGATGGTCTCATTATTAGGTCCCTTATATGCATATAGACTTTCTTTCTCTGTCTCCATAATTTATTGATTCAAATTTATCAGAGTTAAATACCATCCTATTTACCTCTGCCCAATCATATACTTGTTAAGGTCTCTTTGTAGAGCGTTCCTATCTTCATCACAAGTAATTCTCTACTTATTCTTGTGTCATCTGCGAAACTACTCACTACCGAATCTTTAACATTTATTGTCTATGTCTTCAATCATAATAACAAACAGTATTGCAGCTAACACCGTACCTTGCGGCACAACCGGATATTACCTTGGCTTCATCCGATTTCTCGTCGTTTGCAATAACTATCTGTTTTCTGTTGTGTAAAAATTCTTTTAACCATCTTCCTACTTTATCCCATACGATATTGTCGTTTTCTAATTTTCTTCGCTAATATATTATGTCTACTTTATCAAAAGCTTTTGCAAAGTCTAAATAAACCACATCTGTTTCATTTCCGCTTTTCATATTTTTGAATATGTTTTCACGGTGGACTAACAGTTGGGTTTGTGTACTTTTTCCGGGTACGAAACATGTTGTCCTTTATTAAACAAACAAATTATTTTTTATTAAATGTTTCATAATATTTTTCTTCATTACCCTTTCATACACTTTCATAATATTGTGATGTTAGACTCACAGGCCTATAATTACTTGCCTCTAGTCTTGATCCACTTTTGAAAGTAGGGGTACTATATGCTAATTTGTGCTCATCATATATCTTGCCTGTATCTACACTTTGTCTTAATAATATTGCAAGTGGCTTTGCGATAGAATGAACTACTTTGTTCTTTAACAAAATAGCAGGAATTCCATCAGGCCCTGCAGCAGCTCCATTTTTAATTTCATTAATAGCCTGCACAATATCAGCTTCATTAATATCTATGTCAGCTAAATATTCACTATTTTCATGCCCTTACTTCTATATCATTCATCTTCATTATCTATTCTAGGGGTGAATTCTCTCTTATATCGTTCTGGCCAGTATGTTGCAAATTTCCTTTTTTTCATTCGTTAATCTCCCTTCAATCTCAGAGGGCCTATTTCTATTCTTCTTTTATTTATCTTCTTCGCATATGAGTATAATAGTTTGGGGTTTGCTTGATATTTAATAGGGTTTTTTACTTCCAAGTCCCGTTTTTCATTTTCTTTTGATTGTATAATCTTTTGTTCTGCATTTTCTATCTTACTTTTTAGTTCTATAACTTTCCATGCATTTTTTCTTTTGCAAGACCTTTTTTCCACTTGCTGATTTTCTGGAACAAGATCCTTCTGTCTCTTGGTATGCATGAATGATGTTTACTTTTCTTCTTCGGTATATATTTTTATTTTCCACTATTATCTCCATATTTTATATATATCTCCTGTATTTACCCTTATGTCATCACTTACGAAAATGTTATCCCAATCTTGTTTAATTCTTCATTAATTTCTGACCATTTTATACTTTTTAAGCTGTAGAAGTTGTATTTTCCATATCCTTCCCACTTTTTCATTTCTTGCTTATCTCTATTTTCACTTGCTTTGTAATGACTGTTAATTCTATGACATTATGGTCTGAAATACTCGCATTATAAACTATTATTTCTTTAACATAATCATCTCGTTCACAAATACTAGGTCTAAAGTATTTTCCTTTCTTGTTGGCAGGTGATTTATTTGTTGAATGTTGTATTCTAGTAGCATATCTAATAGCTTTCAAATTGCCTCTTATCTTCTGCACTACTATTACTCTCTTTTTATATGTATAAGTACAACCACAATCTCCTATTCGTTCTTTCCATTCTACGAAAGGAAAAGTTGAAGTCACCAGATAGGAGAATAGTCCAGTCCTTGTGATTTCTACATATATCATCCAATTTTTCAATTATTATGTCAAACTCTTTAGTATTAGGAGGTCTATATATTACTATGTTCATCAATTTTTCAGATTCAAATTCTACCGCTATTAGTTCACATTCTGAGTTACTATATTTCTCATATATTTTTCCTTGTTTTTTGTCTTTCCCATATATTGCGGTTCCCCCTTGATTCCTATTTTTTCTATCTGATTCTATAAGTTTGGAAACCCTTTTATTGATCATCATTCCCAGTCATCTTGGGATACCAGGTTTCACTTATATTCATTATATCTATTTTCTTTTCATTTTCGGGTTAGTTCTCAAGTACTCTATTTTTCTTTTTGAGTTACTCGTAACTAAACCTGCGCATTCATCACTATGATGGTTTTGCGTGTTTTCTCCTTCATTTAATACTGATAGTAATAAGGATTTTCCCATGTCTCTTTCCTGTTCTGGTATGTTGTTCTTTTTTTCATTTCCAGAAATTCTGACATTAAAAAATCCAACTTTTCCATAATATTTGATCTTCCTTCATCATAATTATTAATTTTGTGTCTGAATCTGCAATTTTCTCCGTTTCTTCTGCAATATCCTCTTGCATAATAAATACAGTTATTATCTCTTGAGTAGAATTTCGGAGCTGATGCTTTGAAATTTTTTGCTGACACCTCTGCATATCTCATTGGTGGTTTGCTTTTCTCTTTACCTGATATTCTTGATTTCTCTCTTTATTTGTTTCTTTCTTTCTTATTTTGGATTTTATTACTTGTTGGTTATTATTTGATTATGATTCATCGTCTACAGGGTGCATATATTTGTGCATTTTTTGTGCGAACTTACATCCTTTTCCTTCTTTTATGTTTTTTTACATATTTTTGGATGCAGATCTCTGCAATCATCCCCATATCCATCTAAGTATGCACATTTACCATATATTTCATAGTTTTGACATATCTTAGGATGTTTGTAGTAACATCTTTCTCCAAATCTGCAATTCCCTCTTTTCAAAAGGTTGCAGATTTTGTCTTTCTTGTCTATTTTTTCCTCTTTCCCGTCATTGTATAGATCTGGGTAGAGCCTCATCGGGATTTGCTTTCTGTTGTCATATCGTAATTTATTCTTCGTAGTATGCTGCTTTATTGCCTCATATGTAGTATCAATGAGTATCTCTGCATCCATACTTTTATCTTGTTCTTTGTTTTCCTTATTTTTTTTCTGTCATTTCATTTTGTTTACTTCTCTTCCGGTTTCCTCTTCTTCTTTTTCTTCTTCTTCTTCCTCTTCCTCTTCTTCTTCATCCTCAACTATTTGTAGCATTCATCTTGATTTAATAACATTGTCTATCCATGATAGACATGTTGAACAAAAAATTCTTGTATCTTTTCTCAAATCTTGTATTACCTCAGCACACTGTGGATGGGTGCGGAATGTTGCATGCAGCACATTTTCTGATTAGGTTTTGTGGATTGACTATGCTATACCAAACCTTACACAGTTTGCATGCTTTTTGGCATTCTTTTTCCTAATGCATCAATTAGTATATTCACAAGATTCACCTTATTCATTTTCTTTGTCGGAATATGTTGGTTTATGTATATTTTCTTTATGAGTCTCTTGACCACTTGGATTTTATTTGGAACTTCTTCAATTATTTTCAAGATGTTTTCATTAGATTTGTTCCAGTTTGAAGGATTATATCCTTCTAATATATCTATGAATGCTTTTGTATCTTTTTGGTTAGGACTGTGCTGATTTCATAGATGAGAAATGCCAGTTCCCTTCCTGCTACCTCATCGTATTGTGAATCTGCTAAGCACGCCAAATTACGCCACCTTTTCCCGCAGTTGGAACTTACTGCCATCTTGTTCTGATTTATAGTATTACACTGATAAACTAACTTATTAGAAGACGCTTTATCCTACTATTTTCACACTAATCTTATCACCGATAGTTCACGAACACTTCTAGATATTTCTCAAATTCTAGTCGTATGTTAAACTTGTGATATCTGTTGATTATTGTGACTTCACGCGGTACGTCTCACCAAGCAAGATGGCTACTACGAGGAGGATGACAGGGAAGTAAGGGGGGTGGGGCGTGGCCTAAGGTCAAACACACACAGCACGGCTCAGAGAGAGAGAGAGAGAACAAAAAAAAAAAAAAAAACTTCCAAAGTCGTCTGCGCAAAAGGCAGAACTCGATCAGAAGAACTATATTGTTTGTTTGTATGGTGTTTTTTAAGTTGCCATGGAACCAGTGGGTTATTCCAGTCACGGGGGGGGGGGAGGGGAGGGGGGGGGGGGGGGGGGGGGGGGGGGGGGGGGGTGGGGGGGGGGGGGGGGGGGGGGGGGGGGTGGGGGGGGTGGGGGGGGGGGGGGGACTATCGGAAGAAAATAAATAATGTGACTCTGATCTTGCCTGAAGGCACCAATAGAGAGTATGGGTTTGGGTGCCCATGTTTGTTTCCTGCCCCTCCTGTCCTGTTGTGTGTTCTTTGTTTATCTGTTATGCGTGTTTATTTATCTACCAACCTATCTATCTATCTATCTATCTAGCTATATATCTATCTACTGACATTAATCTTTGTGATTGCGAATTAGCAACGGTAGTTTTAAATATTCCTTAGTAATTCTTATTCTTCCACAGTTTGAGCGCTTATATGTAAATCTCTGTTAATTGCAGATTTACTGCAAATAATCAAGGAATCATTTCCCACCCTCGTTGGTAAATATAGTACATAGTGTGTTTGTTCATTTTATTGAAAAACTTATATATATTACCATTTGCATAAATAACATACATAACATACATACTAATATATATATTATATATATCTATATATATATATATACACATAAATAATATAATATATATTGTATGGTCGGTATATATATATATAATATATAAATCTATATATATTTTAAATTTAAAAAATATTAATATACATACATATTATATATAATATATATATATAATATATATAATATATATATAATATATTTTACTCATCTCTGTCTCTCTGCCACTCTGCTGTTAATGTGGTAAATTATTGTTGTTGCTTATTTTATTGAAAAATTTGTTTATATATATATATATAATATATATATTATATATTATATATATATATATATAATATAGTATATCTATATATATACACTTTCTCTCTCTCCTCTCTCTCTCATCTCTTCTCTCCTCTTCTTCTTCATTCCTGAATTCTCTTCCCTGACCTCTTCCTTATAATTGCATACATCATATTTGCTTCCAAATCCCACATTCTGTTCACACCGGTTAGCAACATGCAAAATAGAATCAGAAAGCTTCAAACCTTTATTGTTCTTCGCCACAAGGTAAAATATAAATGAGAGAGAGAGAGAGAGAGAGAGAGAGAGAGAGAGAGGAGAGAGAGAACGCAAAGGTCTATTGCGTGTTTTTGGCGTCATTGCTTATGGAGTTGTGTTCCCCAATTGAATCTCTCTGAAGATTTTTGGACCGCAGGAGGAAGAGAGAGGAGAGATGAGAAGAGATTGTGAGGAGAGGATAGAGAGAAGGGTTTTCTACAACTAGTAAAATCCCCTCCCGGCTAATCCAACAAAAAACAAAAGTTTTAAATACAGATTGAAGAGAGCGAGAGAGAGAGAGGAGGAGAGGATGAGAGAGAGAGCAATGGTTTACATAAGTGAAAGAAATGATCAAAAAGAAGGTTAAAAGAAGGTTTAAAGAGAGAGAAAGAGAGGTGTTCACATAAGTGAAAGAGCTCAAACTACACAAGAGGATTTGATAGGAAAGAGAGAGAGAGAGAGAGAGAGAGAGAGAGAGAGAGAGAGAGAGAGAGCACAAGCCCCTCTGCCCAGATAGCGTGACCCCAGCTGACCGGGCAGGCGTTTATAGACCGCCATCGCTGGCGGGATAGGCGCGATGCCCGGCGATCAGCGTTATAATTCAAACGCCCGAGACCTCTCCCATTTCTTCGCTGAGTGATGAACCCTCGCACGCAAAAGAAAGAAAAAAAAAATGAAAAAAAAAAAGGCGATGAAAGCATGACTAGAGGAGGAATGGTAAAGATGGCGGTCGGGGGAAAAGGCGAATGATTATACGAATACAAGAGGAACTTAAAGAGAATAAAGGTTGATAAAAGGGAAAAGACAGGGAGAATAAAGATTGATAAATGGGAAAAGACAGAGAGAATAAAGACTGATACATGGGAAAAGGCCGGGAGAATAAAGATTGATAAATGGGAAAAGACAGAGAGAAAAAAGATTGATAAATGGGAAAACATCGGGAGAATAAAGATTGATAAATGGGAAAACATCGGGAGAATAAAGATTGATAAATGGGAAAACATCGGGAATATAAAGATTGATAAGTGGGAAAACACCGGGAGAATAAAGATTGATAAATGGGAAAAGGCCAGAAGAATAAAGATTGATAAATGGGAAAAGACCGAGAGAATAAAGATTGATAAATGGGAAAACATCGGGAGAATAAAGGTTGATAAATGGGAAAAGACCGAGAGAATAAAGATTGATAAATGGGAAAAGACTGGAAGTAAATCATGGAAAATGGAAAATGGCTGAAAAAAAACATAAGAACTATGGGTACAAAAAAAAAAAAAAAAAAAAAAAAAAAAAAAAAAATTAAAAAAAAATTAAAAAAAAGGAGTAATTTTGAAATTCACGAATAAAAGGAAACGGAGGAAACACAGATAGGGAGATAATGACAAGAACAAGGAATCCTAAATTCCCTATACAGAGGCTGGAATAGAATAGAATGGGAATATAAAATTGAGGCCAGAGACTAAGCGCTGGGACCCACGAGATCATTCAGCACTGAAAGGGATATTGAAGGTAAGAAGGTTTTTAAAGGCGTAACGGAGGTACAGTAAAAGGAATGAAAGGAGCTGCAGCTAAGGGCCGAAGGGACGCTGCATAGAGCATTGAGTAAAGCCTACAGTACACCGCATGAGTTGCACTGAGGGTACTACTCCCACCCCCATGTGGGGAATATAGAAGCTGGAAAAAAATAAAATAATTCCGATCACGCGCGAGAAATGTGTTCGAAAAAGTCATCGTTGGGCACTGGGTATGATACATACACAATCCATGGAATAATGCCCTCGAATAGACTACTCTCCTGAAATTATGATTATTACGCGATGATTGAAAAGGTGGAGAAAGAGAGCCCAATCTTGATTCATCGTAACTGTGACTGATATTATGTGCGGGCTAAACTGACTTATATTATTCGCTATTTTCTTTTCTCTCCTCCTAACGACCAGTTTAGAAAATGTATAACTCTATAATATCATTAATAATAATAATTTCTAATTGGCACATTCGTTCAAACTAGTTTATAGAGATTAAGCTTTTTTTTTTGTTGCCCAAAAAAGAAAGAAAAAAATAGCTTAAAATATTCTGGTTTAATCCAACATCAACAAAACTTTTATACTTTGGTTATATACTGCTTTTTCGAAATTGACTTCGTAGCTTTACTATATAAAATAAAATTAAAAATTAAACTTACTTTTATTTTTACTAAATATTGGTCTAAACTAAATGATGTTGTAGAGAATATTATTTTTTTTACCCAAAAAAGAGAGAACGAAAAAAAAGATAGGTTAAAATATTCTGGTCTAATCCAATTGACTTCGTAGTTCTATTATATAGAAATAAAAAATAGAAATTAAACTTAAAGTTTATTGTTTACTAAATATTCGTCTAAACTAAATGATTGTTGTAGGCCTATGAGAAAAGAACTAAATACTTCTACATTGCGCGTGAAGCAATGACTGTTTTAGCTTAAATAAATCTCAGTGAAGACAAAGCTAATATAATAACATGACCTATTTCAACATCATCTTTGGTAAACTGATAAGACCTACAGTCAGAAACATGAATGAGTTCACAATGGCTTTCGTAGCACTGTAATAGTATGTACAGTATATACAGGGTGTCCATAAAGCCCAGTACCATTACAAGCAATAAATTCCTGTAATGGTACTGTGCCTTTATGGACACCCAGTACAATGATTTTGGGAATTCAGCTTGGCTTAAAGCATTAATGACTTCAGTAATGAAACTCGCACGACCTATTCCAACAATGACTGGTGACTCGTCTGGCCCATTCCAACCATGGCTTTGGTTACTATCACGACCCATTCCAACAATGACTTTGGTATAACTCTCACGACCTATTCCAACAATGACTTTGGTAACTATCACGACCTGTTCCAACAATGACTTTGGTAACTATCACGACCTATCCCAACAAAACAATGACTTTGGATTCACATGACCTATTTCAACAATAACATTGCCAAACAATGATCATCAATACTAGAAAATAACATATTTATTCCATTATTATCGCAATTTGCAATGTTACATCATGTCAAGAAATGCAATACGGCTCATTTATACATGGATCTGCTAATGAAACAATTCAATAAAAGGCTAAGGTTATTGATTACAGAAATATTACGGAAAATGAAGTTATTACAATACGTAAGTAGTCCACGTTACGATAGTTCAAATGTGCAGCATTATTTACTGTTTGCATGAAGAAGTAAATCCGTCTGTTTCCACATACAACACTAAATCTAACTGCATTAAATAACTTATGGGGAAGAGAGAGAGAGAGAGAGAGAGCATTAACTTAAAAAAATACAAATCTCTATTACCATATAACAATACTAGGTGATAGAAGACGAGGTGAGAGCGAGAGAGATGAGGAGTGAGAGAGAGGAGAGCGAGAGAGAGAGGAGAGGAGAGAGAGGAGAAATTTAATCAAAACAGAAAACACAGAAACAGAAACGACGCCAAACCAAATAATACTATTACCAGGGAACATGAAGAGAGAGAGAGAGGATGAGAGAGAGGTCGAAAAGAGAGAGAGAGAGAGAGAGAGAGAGAAAACCATCACGGCTGTAACACACCAGCACATTCTCCAATCTTATTTCAAGAGAGAGAAACTGGACTAGACCTTGTACTTTCATTCAACTCGTCGACAAATCAAGGAAGGTGTAAGAGAGCCTTGAGTGATCTCTTGAAGAAGAAAAAGACATTCGCCCTCTCTCAACAACTGAACATTTCACGAGATGGAGATAAAAGAAAATAAAAAAAGAAATGAGAGAGAAAAAAAGTCGAAACGTGAAATGTTCTACACTAAAAAAAAAGTTGTGTTTGCATTATTGGAACATGGGAGAAATAAGAGAGATAAAATCTATGACAGTGATTCTATTCTCTCTCTCTCTCTCTCTCCTTCTCCCT
The DNA here is from genome assembly GCF_015104395.2 of Macrobrachium nipponense. NCBI lineage: Eukaryota > Metazoa > Arthropoda > Malacostraca > Decapoda > Palaemonidae > Macrobrachium > Macrobrachium nipponense. The sequence continues at coordinate 58,489,239 of NC_087208.1, read as the reverse complement.
CGTCTCCTCGTCTCTCTTCTCATTCTCCTCTCTCTCTCTCTCTCTCTCTCTCTCTCGTTTTAAAAAATTCTCTACTTTTGCTCTCCTTTTCTTAAGTGTAAAAGGAATATCTTGAAAATCATTTTTTCTCTTAATTTGGAAAATCACTAAAACTCATTTTAGATCCTCTCTCTCTCTCTCTCTCTCTCTCTCTTCTCTCTCTCTCTCTCTCTCTCTCTCTCTAATTCGTTCGTTTTGAAAAATGCTTTACTTTTGCTCTCCTTTTCTTAAGAATAAATGGAATATCTTGAAAATAATTTTTCTCTTAATTTGGAAAATCTCTACACATTTCACACACTCTCTCTCTCTCTCTCTCTCTCTCTCTCTCTCTCTCTCTCTCTCTCTCTCTCTCAGCGGACTTAAAATCCACAAATCAGTGCGCATAAAAGCAGAAAAAGAAGGCAAACAGAAGCAGTGGAGGGGTACATAAAGAGACAGTTCAAATACAGAAACAAGGAAACTGTGCTGCAGCTCTACACATCAATAGTTAGACCCCATCTTGAATATGCAGTACAGTTTCCGTCACCAACACTAAGAAAAGACATAAATAGATTAGAAGGAGTACAAGCAAGAACCACAAAGTTAATTCCATCCATCAGGCAAATAGGTTGCCGAAGACGACTTGAGAGCCTGAACAAGTATGGCTTAGAAACACGACGATTGCGAGGACAACTAATAGAAATAAAATACTGAAAGGCATAAAAGTAGACAATAACCTATTTACATTAAAAGAAAACCAGACAAGAAATAATGGATGGAAACTAAAACTTAAGAGATACAACACATCCCATTGTGGGAAATTCTTTACGTACAAGATATGTAATACGTGGAATAAACTGCCACCAGAAGTTGTAAACAGCAACAGTGTGGAAGAGTTTAAAAAAAAGCTAGACAAAATCATTAGGACACTGTGAATGAACAGTAAAACCTGCCCCTACAGATAAGTGAGCACACGATGTCTCCTCTTAGGATGGACTAACAAGTCTTTGAGGTATCCTAATCCTTGTAACTCCTTGTAACTCTCCTACCAACTGTCCATCGAAACTTTCATCTGGTAAAGTATACTTATTAGTGGATTAATTGATGCAAGGGGGATATTTTCAATCTTAAAAAACAAAGACGAGAGAGAGAGAGAGAGAGAGAGAGAGGTTATGGGTATTGTTTATGAGTCCTTCATTATCGACTGAAACTCAGGAGGTGATAATTCTACTCCATTTTGAGACAATGTCGTGACTCTCTCTCTCTCTCTCTCTCTCTCTCTCTCTCTCTCTTCTCTCTCTCTCTCTCTCTCGACCTCTACCATCGCCACTTCAGTGGGATGCGGCGCTTTCTCTCTGACACTATCATCATCAAAAACAAATACAAACTAACATTTTATTTATATATATATTATAAATATCTCCAAAGACTAATTTATAACTCTCTCTCTCTCTCTCTCTCTCTCTCTCTCTCTCTCTCTCTTCAGGTACGTAGACGTTAATCGACTCTTGTCTGGCTCAGAGAGAGAGAGAGAGAGAGAGAGAGAGAGAGAGAGAGAGAGAGAGAGAGAGAGAGAGAGAGAATGTTCAGCGCTTACAAAATGCATGCTATCAAAACATGAAGGCATTCGAAGGGGTAAGCCTGAAAGACCAGCCTCTCTCTCTCTCTCTCTCTCTCTCTCTCTCTCTCTCTCTCTCTCTCTCATCAAGGCTTAGAGAGATGAACCAGGAAGTATGGGTTACTGAATTGGCAGTCACGCAAACGGCGCTGAATACAGAGAGAGAGAGAGAGAGAGAGAGAGAGAGAGAGAGAGAGAGAGAAAGGAGGATATTCTAAGAAGAATGTAAGGAAGTGATACAGAAATGGAAATACAAGCCGGACGCAGAACAAAGAATACTATAAGAGGAGCTACAGAACAGGACTTGAAGCAGAATCAAGAGATCTTTACGGGCTGCTTTATGAGCAAGAGCCCGTGCTGGCATAAGGCCAGCTTAATCTCAAATAACAACAGCAACAAAAGACCGAAAAATAGCGAAAGGCGTAAATTTAGGGACTGAAAAGAATGACAAGGAATGATAGAGAATAGGCAACAGAAAAGAAAATAAAATCTGGGAAAATAAAATAAAATAAAAAAACACTGAAGACACAAAAGCTCGATCTAAAATTTAAAAACCCACAAACATACAGATAAAAAGTACAAAATAAGAAGTTACGATTAAAAGTGAAGAATAAAAGCAGTACCGAAAAGAAATACGTAGAAGAAAAAACAAGAATATATAAATACATAAATAAATATATATATATATATATATATATATATATTATATATATATATATATACTATATATATATATATATATATATATATATATATATTTATATACATATATATATATCTATATATATTATATATATATATATATATATATATATATATATATATATATATATATATAAGCCACAATGGGAAAACAAGGATATACGCAAAAAGAAAAAAAAACAGAACAGTTGCAAGAAAAAATATGGAAAAATAAAAAACTTAAAAAGTTCATAAAAGTAAACACAACAAAATTTACAAGAAATATATAAGAAAGGAAAGGCACAAAACAATTAAGAACCAGGAATTATGCGGAAATAAGAATATAATCAAAGGAAGGTTACGTAACAGGAAAGTCCATGAAACATGCAGATGAAAGTAAGAAAGGAAACAGAAGGGAAGATCTTATATAAGTAAGTTCATATTATTCCACGTGAGACCATACATGTAAGATTGTCAGTAATGTACGCCCTATTTTCTCTTGACAGCCGAGTGGTTCAAGTCGATTGTTTATAGTTGTTTCTAAACCGAAGTCCCAAGTTCAAATCCAGACCCATATAATTCTCGTTAAAGGCAATTGCTTTAGTGGCATCAGTAGGTTTCTCGCAGGTAGTACTAAAGGCCGACGGAATGAGCAACCCTAGGGCTAAATTAGTCCAAATCCAGTAAATTAGCCCAATCCAAAAGTAAAAATGTGCTTGGAGCAAAGAATGAATTTGCCCAGGTCGTCGCCAGTTTTCGAAACGTACTATAGTAGACTAACATCAACCGTGCATTTGATGTCTAGTCCAGTCCCTTACGACGCTCCTGATTGGCTGTTGATAAGCCAACCACAGAGCTGGAAACTCTCAGTCTCTCTCGAGAGTTAACATGGGCAGGATGTATGTTCCAACTCACCTGAGGGATACTTTTGAAAGACGTATCCCTCAGGAGAAGTGGAATATATATCCTGCCAATGCGATCTCTCGAGAGAGACTGAAAGTTTCCAGGACTGTGACTGGCTTATCAACAGCCAATCAGGAGCGTCCTAAGGGACTGGCCTAGACATCAAATGCACGGTTGATGTGAGTCTACTATAGCCTGGCAAATGACGACAGGACGGCTTACTATTCCCTAACTGTAGTTTATAACCGAGTACCGAGACCTTCCCTGAAAAAAGCGGGACGCCATATCTTCAAAACTAACCATAGAATCTTCTTGAAAACGACCTCATTATGTTTCCAACACCCAAATGACAAGTGAGACATTGCTTAGAAGTAACCTACCCCAACCTAACCTAACCTAGGGGCATGGAAAGAAAAAACGGGGCTGGAGCAATACCAGTATACATCTCGGGCGGGACGCTTAGCCTACTCATTTAAAGTCTTAATCTGAACGTAGGCGCTAAATAGTATGCCTTGGAAAATGGACAGGCTATATATAGCATTCGCGGAAAACCGAAGCATTGACAAAATTCTAAAGCACATTCTTGACAAATAAAAGTTATTAATACACAAGTGAAGACGAAGGGAAAAAACTAATTCATGTTTATATTATGTCCCTACAACACCAACTATACGTCTTTTTGACTTATAAAATAACCACGGTTGAGAGAGAGAGAGAGAGAGAGAGAGAGAGAGAGAGAGAGAGAGAGAGAGAGAGAGAGAGAGTATGAAATGTGTTTTAAATCTATTTCACATACAAGGAAAAATAATTTTCAAGATATTTCTTTGAAGCTAATGAAAATAGGAGAGCAAAACTAAGAAATTAAGAGAGAGAGAGAGAGAGAGAAAGAGAGAGATGGGGGGGATGTGAATTGAGTTTCAAGAGCAATTTCAAATTAGAAGGAAAAAATATTTTTCAAGATCTCCGTTCTAAACTAATAAAAATCTTTTATTCAAGAGAGAGAGAGAGAGAGAGAGAGAGAGAGAGAGAGAGAGAGAGAGATATGGCGGGGGATGTGAATTGAGTTTTAAGAGCAATTTCAAAGATAAAACAAATAATTTGACAATTTTCGAGATCTTATTCCAAACTAATAAAAATATTTTATTAAGAGAGAGAGAGAGAGAGATTTGTACACCAATTCGTCCTTGAACAGATAAGACACCAAGGGAAAGACCGAAATAAAAGAATAATAATAAAAAATTCCAATCAAGTAATATTCGCCCAGAATCAACAATCTTCGACCATTTCTTACAAACCCCCTTTGGACTTCTTCCCGGCACTGAGACACCCTCGAGCGAAAACTTCCGCTGACGAACGATCGCCAACGAATGCTTTCATTATTAATGAGAAGGAGAAGCAATGTATAGCTTGAATCTGGGGCTGTGCACATGTTGATATTGTAATTTACTCGGAGGAGGAGGAGGAGGGAGTACAGTAAGAGGAGGAGGAGGAGGAGGAGAGGTGGAGGGTAGGAAAGTAGGGGAGGAGGACGGAGAGGGGGAGGGGGAAAAGGAGGAGAACAGGGTGAGGGCAGGAGGTCTACATAGGTCTAGGAAGAAGAAGAACACGACGGGAAAAAAAATAAGAGCAAGAAGTGATAAATAACATAACACGAAGAGGAATGAGACACGAAACAGAATAAGGATAAAGAAGAGAAGGGGGGAAGAATGGACACAGAAGAACGAGGACGAACAGCACAGAAATAAGAAAAGAGAAGAAGAAGAAGAAGAAGAAGAAGAAGAAGAAGAAGAAGAAGAAGAAGAATTATAAGGAGTTGGAGAACCCGCGGATATGTCGAGAAAGACGGACTTGAATCGTCGCATGTCCCAAGAAAATTCTAATTTACGTTGGGGAGTTGAAGTATGGTGTCCATGATTTCTTCCAGCAGGGGGAGGGGCTGGGTGGGGGGGTGTTGCTAAGAGATTGGTGGAGGGGGTAACAACCGAGGTTAAGAAGAGAGAGGGGGACAAGGCATATGAGGGGTTGGAAAAATGGTGGTAGATGGAGTACGGAGCCTCGTGCGTCACGCGAGGAAAAGAACAAGGGGGAGGGGGGGGGATATGATTGAAGTGAGTGAGAGATCAAAAACATGATTGAAGTGAGATGAGACGGAAAGGATAACATGATTGCAGAAAGAGAGACGATAACAAAAGCACGGACGAAGTGAGACACAGAATTACATACACAGCGAAATAACATAATGTTTCCTGACAAATTCCACGACCACATTCGCATTCCGAAAGACATCCAGACCAAGGAGAAAAAACTCATGAAAAAACGGAAGAAAAAAATAAGGAATTTAAGAAGAAAAAAGAAAAAGTCAGGAATTAATAGGCAGCCATTCTATCGACACACTTTCTAATTAAGTGCTGTAATTCACGTGCGGGGTGAGATACGACGACGATGTTCTCGGAAACTGTGAAGGGTGTGTGTGCCTTCGTTTTGCTTTGGACAATATTCAGAACTATGCTAGTTCGAAGTACTGCTCTCTCTCTCTCTCTCTCTCTCTTTCTCTCTCTCTCTCTCTCTCTCTCTCTCTTTCGGTGATTTTGCATTGGGAATTATTCAAAGCTATGTTATGTCGAAATGCTAGTCTCTCTCTCTCTCTCTCTCTCTATATATATATATATATATATAATATATATATATATATATATGTATATATATATATATATATATATTATATATATATATATATATATATATATATATATATATATATATATATTAGATTGGGGAAAGTATTATATGTTTTGATTCCCTGGATATGTGCAGACGTATACCAGTTAAAAGGGTCTTCACATAAAATATAAAATTAAGCTACTTCCCATTACGCTGTCAAAATAATACGGTATAAAGGATTAACTTTCTATGAAAAAAGTGACCACTATCTTTATCATGCTTAGTGATATTTTTACTTGACGGTAATACAAAATCTTACTGACGTTTGCAAAGATACGCCAACACTTTTCATAAAAGTGGGAGTGGAAGTGTGCTGCTCAACATTTAATAAAAGTGGTTATTTTGCATGCATAAAAAAAGTGTAAACGACAAGTTACTGAATTGAACGTGAATGTAGAGTTTGGGCCAAAGGCCAAGCGCTGGGACCTACGAGGTCATTCAGCGCTGAAACGGAAACCGACGCTAAAAAGGTCTGAAAGGTGTAACAGGAGGAAAACCTCAAAGCAGTTGCACTATGAATCAATTGTTTGGAGAGGGTGGAAAGTAAGATGGAAGAAAGAGAATGTGAATGGGGGTACAGTAAAAGAAATGAAAGAGGTTGCTGCTAGGGGCGGAAGGGACGCTGCAAAGAACCTTAAGTAATGCTTACAGTGTACCGCATGATGTGCACTGATGGCGCTAACCGCCTACGGGGACGAAAAATTATGCATCTTTTTTGGAATAAAGTTGGTAGCCCCATACTCCGATAGATTGTAAAGGGAGCTGAAGTGTTTGTTTGTATTTTTTCGTTTGTTTGTATGGTGTCTTTACGTTGCATGGAACCAGTGGTTATTCAGCAACGGGACCAACGGCTTTACGTGACTTCCGAACCACGTCGAGAGTGAACTTCTATCACCAGAAATACACATCTCTGACCCCTCAGTGGAATGTCCGAGAATCGAACTCGCAGCCACCGAGGGGACAGGCCAAGACCATACCGACCACGCCATTGAGGCGCTAAGGAGCTTAAGTGCTAAAATAGTTAGGTATTCTTTGTTGGTCAACCGCCCAACCATTGACCAAACCAACACTTGATTTGACTTCAATGATCAGAACCCCGTAGGGGAATAGTGCCGTCAGTGCACCTCATCCACTGCGCTGTAGGCATTACTTAAGGTTCTCTGCAGAGTGCCTTCGGCCCCTAACTGCAACCTCTTTCGCTCCTTTTTACTGTACCTTCGTTCATATTCTCTCTCTTTCATTTGCCATCCATCCTCTCCTTTGTTTCATAGTGCAACTGCTTGAGGTTCTCCTCCAGTTACACCGTTCAAACTTTTACTGCCAATTTCCGCTTCAGCGCTGAGTGACCTCATAGGTCCCAGTGCTTGGCCTTTGGCCTAAAAATTCTATATTCAGTTCAATTCAATTCGATGACCAAGACCGGAAATGTAACGAAAGTCCTACAAACAGTTAAGTTAGCTAGCTTAGTCATACACTCGGTGATTACAGACCCCACAAGCACAAGAGTTCTGGTTGACGTCACTAAAAAAAAAGTAAAGGAAAATAAAGGGACATAAGACGCGAAGTCTCATACCGTATTACTTTGAAGAAGGTGCAGTAAATGGTCACACGAGCATTGCAGGTAAATAAGAAGGGTATACTGCAACGGAAAACCTCACAAAAGACTATCATTCTGTTAAAAGTTACTTACCTTTAACATTAGAGTATACGAGGGTTAATGGAGTTGCATATAATGTATATGTATATATATAATATATATATAGCCTATATAATTATCTATCCATCTATCTAATATATATGTGTGTGTGATATATATATATATATTATATATATATATATATATATATATATATATATATATATATATAGACTGGTAAAAATGTTCTGTAACAACAGATTCCATCTAATAAAAAGGAGCCCATAAAAAACACCAAAATGTAGAGAGAAAAGTACTATATTTCAGAGACTGCTGTCTCTCTCTTCAGGTATATGAATGAGAAAAGTTTACAGAAAAGGTGTGGTATTTATACCAAGAGATTCGTCCACAAGTAAGCCAATTTAAGGTCACCCTGCTGATAATCTTCCTTTAATCTTCTTACGTTTTTTTTTTGGTTGAAGAACACTGCGTCGACGATGTCCGATGTCTAATTCCCTTTGAGATGTGTCATACCTGCTTCTCTTTATTAAGGCTGATTCCATCATTTGACTCTTGTACCGGCAGTTGCTGCTATAAATTACACGTGACATATTCCAGTTTATTCTATGGTGTTTATGTTCATTTCTATATGGTTGAAAAATAGCCGAGTTCTGTTGTCCATACCTAACTGACCGTTTGTGTTGTATTAATCTCTGGGGAAGGATTTACCTGTAAAACCGATGTAAGACTGGTCACAGTCAGCTGGCATGGGATCTCATATACCCCAGCAGTCTTTGGGCGATGTCTTTGTTGACGTTAATCAGGGATTGGCTAAGGTATTTGGGTAGGTAAATGCAAAAGGGTGGATTCCCAAGGGTGTGTTACTCTCTTAATCGTCCCCACCCATATAAATGAACTAACCATAGAAAAATAACTGGAATATGTCACGTGTAATTTTAGCAGCAACTGCCGTACAAGAGTCAAAATGATGGAATCGGCCTTAATAAAAGAGAAGCAGGTAATGAACATCTCAAAAGGGAAATTGGACATCGGACATCGTCGACGCAGTGTTCAATTCAACCAACGCTTTAAGAAGATTAAAAGGAAGATCATCAGCAGGGGTGACCTAAATTGGCTTACTTGTGGACGAATCTCTTGGTATAAATACACACCTTTCTGTAACTTTTCTCCATTCATATACCTGAAGAGAGAGACAGCAGTCTCTGAAATATAGTACTTTTCTCTCTACATTTTTGGTTTTTTATGGGTCTCCTTTTATTAGATATATAGATATATATATAATATATATATATATATATTATATATATATATATATATGTATATAAAAATATAGCTATATATAATAAAAAATAAATATAGTATATAATTATATTAATGATGAATACCATTACATATAAATAAAAATCAGACAAAGTAAGTATCACATTAAAAAGTATAAAAAAATTGCAAAACTTCATAGTCCATCTATTTCACGCAGTTAAAACCAGGACTGTGGTTCATCCCATCCGCAAATGATGACAATTAACCCCACCCCTACCCCTCGCCCTTACCCCCAACACACACACACACACACACACACACTTAACGCAACCAAGCAATCAACGAACAAATTCCTCTCCCACATTTCGCGGAATAACCTCTGCATTTCACGCCCTAGAAGGACACAAGGTTACATACGTATATTAAAAGGTGCCAAAGAGAGGAACAGGGTTTATATATCACGTTCAATGCGTGTTCATTATCGTCAGGAGCGTCCGCAGCGTGATTCATATCAACCTGCTCTGCTTTGCCAGGTTGCTAGAAGTTACTGGTTAGTCTGTACACACACATACACAAAGACAGACACACGCGCACATACATACATACATACATATACTACACGTGTATATATAAACGTATAAATATGTATGTATGTATAGTTCAAATACTAATCAGATAATATATATATATATATATATATATATATATATATATATATATATATGTGTGTGGTGTGTGTGTGTAGGTATGTATATATAGTATATATATAATATATATATATATATTATATCTATATATATATATAATATATATATAATATATCACAAAAGTAAGCGAGTTATTTTTTTTAGTAGACGGGGAACACTGGGGAAGTCAGAATGAAACGACAGAGTGCCAAGTACTTTCGAGTACTTTTAACACATCTTCAGGTAATATATATGCATAGGTGTTATATGTATATTTTTATATATATATATTACTTAACTACTAATTCATTCACTTGACAAGAAAACTGTTGCATTCATAAATGCTACATGTAAACTTCCGTATCTGTTGTAAGCTTAAAAAAAAACAATGAACCCTGTCTGATATAAAATTCTGAAATGGCTACACTTACTATCACGTGTGTACATTGAAATAAAAAAAATAATAATAAAATAATATATATATATATATATATATATATATATATATATATAAAACTGAATCACGAAAATATGGAGAGTGATAATTAATATATATATATATATATATATATATATATATACTATATATATATATATATATATATATTATATTATATATATATATAAAGACCAAATCACGAAGGAAAGTGAAACAATGGAGTATACCGCTGCCAGCGAGGCCTTTCAACTTCTTGTCCTTCACTAAGCTTAGTTAAGGACGAAATTCGAAAGGCCTCGCTAGCAGTTTCACTTTCCCCCCCCGTGGCTTTTGGTCTTCAATATATATATAGATATATATATATATATATATATATATATATATATATATATATATATATGAAACCTACACTCTGTTCCTTCAGGTACAAATAATTTAAGACATATGTCAACCAAAACTTATCTTTCCCACTTACCCAAACAAGCAGACGAGGACGACGTCATGCCCAGGGGTATCGGTCCCGCTTCGGACGGGACTTGGCACTGCAAAAAAAAATAAATGAATAAATAAAATAATATATTAGGTGACGCATATGTAAGGAAATGTTATGTAACGTGATGTAACGAAATTTGAACAATATTGTCCCCAGATATTACTATTACACACCAATTATTACTTATTATTATTATTTTTATTATTATTTGTTGTATGAGTAGTAGTAGTAGTAATTTAGTAGTAGTAGTAGTAGTAGTAGTAGTAGTAGTAGTAGCGACGCCTGTTATTATTTTGTACTGGCAGAAATACTGACACCAGTGATGATACTAATATTGAAGGTGAACGAAGCAACAATATACACTCAGCAATAATAATAATAATAATAATAATAATAATAATAATAATAATAATAATAATAATAATAGTGGCACTGTTTCTGCCGTTCTCAACTAATCGTAACAAGATGTCCATCAAGGAATTACAACTAACCAGCCACCTTGTAAAAAAAGAAAGAAAAAAAACTGTACCTCGTGGAGTAACATAGCATCTCCTTGTGAATGATGTAAGTCTGAACTATTGAATTATTAAAACCTACGAAATGTTCATACGAAGAGAAACCCTTCCGGGTCGACCTTAATTTCCTGTTCAATAAATTAAAAAAATAAGTATATAATTTAAATAAATCAATACATAAATAAATAAATATATAAAGGAATGATTACTAAATAAAATAAATAATAAATTAATTAGTTAATTTGCCAGAGATCGTCCCTACCCCTGACATAGGTTTAGAGAGAGAGAGAGAGAGAGAGAGATGAGAGAGAGAGAGAGAGAGAGAGAGAGAGAGAGAGGTGGGGGGGGGGGAGGTTAGGGAGTAGGGGCTAGGCAGAGTGCAAAATTGGTGACCCACGTATTGACATAGGAAGTAAATGACACATTCATCGAATAATATCTTTTTAGTGACACGTCTTAACGCAAAATAAAATCGATCACAAACGAAAACAACATCAACAGTGCCAACAACACTGATCAAATTACGAACTCATGGCACTATTAGGTATAATAATAATAATAATAATAATAATAATAATAATAATAATAATAATAATAATAAAACAACTTTTTAGTCAGATTAAGAAGGATCTCGAAGCTCTCGGTTGTGTGATATAAATAAATAAATAAATATACATAATTTATATATTTTATATATAAAAATATATATATTATATATATATAAATAAAATATACATATATATATATATATATATACATTTTACATATAATTATATGTATATATATATATATATCTTATATATATAGTTTATTACATATACATATATATAATATATATAAATCATATACTATATTACATATATATATATAATTATATGACTGGTAAAAAATGTTCTGTAACAACAGAATTCCATCTAATAAAAGGAGCCCATAAAAACACAAAATGTAGAGAGAAAAGTACTATATTTCAGAGACTGCTGTCTCTCTCTCAGGTATATGAATGAGAAAAGTTTACAGAAAAGGTGGTATTTTATACCAAGAGATCCGTCCACAAGTAAGCCAATTTAGGTCACCCCCGCTGATAATCTTCCTTTAATCTTCTTAAGCGTTGGTTGAATGAAAACTTGGTCGACGACATCTGAATCCACGCGCTTTTGAGATGTTCATTTACTGCTTCTCTTTTATTAGGCCAATCCATCATTTGACTCTTGTATCCGGCAGTTGCTGCTATAAATTACACGTGACAAAATTCCAGTTTATTCTATGGTTATGTTTCATGTATATGATTTGAAAATAGCCGAGTTCTGTTGTCCATACCTAACTGACCGTTTTGGTTGTATTAATCTCTGGGGAAGTGATTTACCTGTAAATCCGATGTAAGAATTGGTCACAGTCCTGACATGGGATCTCCAATAGACCCCAGAGTCTTTGGGAGATGTCTTTTTTGTTGGACGTAATCAGGGATTTGGCTAAGGTGTTTTGGGTAGGTAAATGCAAAAGGGTTGGATTTCCCAAGGGTGGGTGGGGTTTACTCTCTTAATCGTCTCCCAGGTGAGGAAAGTTTTATTTTATTGTTGGGTGTCTATGGTCTTGTCTTTAGGGGGGTCGGTAGAAAATTTATGTTTGCTTTTTTGAATTGCTTTCTCAATTATATGGTCGGATACTTTAAAGACGAAAGTGCTTGCGAATTAGTTCAAATTCTTTTTCTAGGGAAATCTGGGGAACAAATTCGTAAGGCTCCTTAAGAATAGGTTGCTAGCTACACCTATCTTGATAGTAATGTCGTGATAGCTAAAGTAGTGAATATATGAAAGTGAGAACGTTGGTTTTCGTATATGGTAAATTTGTATTCTGTCATGTCTCTGATTATTAAAACATCAAGAAAAGAATTTTGTTGTCTGTTCCCATTCAACTTTAAATTTGATGCTGGGCACTAATGCGTTTAATTTTTGAGAGGAATTCATTAAATTTACCCCACCCCTATTATCCCAAAAATGTTAGGATATCATCCCACGTATCTCATCCACAGCATGTTTTTGGGTTTTATTGCATTTAGTACTGTAGTTGTTCAAAGTATCCATGTACAGATTGGCTAAAACAGGACTTAAAGGACTACCCATACTACACCCGAATTTTTGCTTGTAGAACGATTCCCCGAATGAAAATATGTTATTAGATGCACATAATTCAACTAACTTTATTATTTTGTCAAGCGCCAATGGGAAATGATCTGAATAGGGGAATAATTTTTCCCTTAAAAACTGAAGAACGTCCTTTACTGGTACTTTGTGAATAGGGAGTCTACGTCAAGGCTTAAAAGTTTTATGTTGTGAAGTGGTTATATGTGCTTCTCTGAATTTGTGACAAAAATCTTCCGAATGTTTAATGTGACTGGGAGAAAAAAGTGCCTAAAAAAGGAGAAAGGAGGAGGGCCGGCTAACCATTTAGAAATTTGTAATTGAAAGCTCCGGCGCATGAAACGATGGGTCTGAATGGAAGATTGTCTTTGTGAGTTTGGGAAGGCCATAAAAATAGGGTAATTTAGGATTAATTACTTAAATTTCTCTAATAGTCAATACTCTTTTTGTCTTGGCCAATTAATCTTACTTTCCGAAAAAATTCTGTGGGAACGGTTTGGAGGGGATTTTCGTCAGTTTGTCGTAAGGTTTGTGTGCGCTAAGGAGTTGGCTGATTTTGTCGAGGTAGAAGTCTTTGTCCATTATTACGATTTTGCCGTCTTTGTCGGATCTACTTATTATAACATCTAACTTTTTTAGCGAGTGGATGGCTATCATGAATCTCGCGGGGAACAGGATATTTCTTATGAAGGTCAGTTAAAGCATTTAGTAACACTCCTTTTAAACATATCTTCTTCACGGCTGTAGTTTTTTGTACAAGAGTCAAATGATGGAATCGGCCTTAATAAAAGAGAAGCAGGTAATGAACATCTCAAAAGGCGCGTGGATTTCAGATGTCGTCGACCAAGTTTCATTCAACCAACGCTTAAGAAGATTAAAGGAAGATTATCAGCGGGGGTGACCTAAATTTGGCTTACTTGTGGACGGATCTCTTGGTATAAATACCACCTTTTCTGTAAACTTTTCTCATTCATATACCTGAAGAGAGAGACAGCAGTCTCTGAAATATAGTACCTTTCCCTCTACATTTTGGTGTTTTTATGGGCTCCTTTTATTAGCTATATAATAATAATAATAATAATAATAATATAATATATATATATATATATATATATATATATATATATATATATATATATATATATTTCGCATACACATTTACTACACTTACACTACTGTGGCCTCTTCACCTAATAATAATAATAATAATAATAATAATAATAATAATAATAACTAAAAATCTAATCAAAACAAGAAGACACTCACAACTTGTAAAAACAATAAGCGATAACAATAACTGGAACGCTAATTATACCTAGAAAACAATCACCACCCGTAACAGTAGTCAATGATACCAAGAGGGATATAGCGGCTATCAACAGCCGCACACAAAAACTAGTATATATACATATTGGTTGCTATTGGTCGGCGTCTTTGCTATCACTCTTTGCAGTCCTTGACCACGGGCCCTTTTTGGACGAATAACTTATTACCCCATCAGGCCTCCCCTCACTATGGAATTCACTGGCTCTCTGAGAGAGAGAGAGAGAGAGAGAGAGAGAGAGAGAGAGAGAGAGAGAGAGAGAGAGAGCAAACAAATAGTATATGAAATTAGTTTAAGGTGATGCATTCATTGTTTCATTGTTTTTGTAATATATTGATATGGGAAATGGTGAGATATTTTACTGAGAGAGAGAGAGAGAGAGAGAGAGAGAGAGAGAGAGAGAGAGAGAGAGAGAGAGAGAACAAACCAATATATGAAATTAGTTTAAGGTGATGCTTTCAGGTGAGACCTTTTAGAGAGAGAGAGAGAGAGAGAGAGAGAGAGAGAGAGAGAGAATCAGCTAAGAATCTCAAGGGTTAATGAAATCAAGACTTACGAAATACACAGAATCCACAAATAGAAAAAGACTCTGTGGAAGAGAAAGCTTTCTCTGTCTTAGAGAGAGAGAGAGAGAGAGAGAGAGAGAGAGAGAGAGAGAGAGAGACTGAAGTTCTCATCACCACTGTATCCAAATAAACCGGACAACCGTATGACCGAGTAAAAATTCCCTTCAAATGCCTCCGACATAAATAAGCTAACTGGCAACCCCATCCTATTTGCAATGCATCAGCTGCCAACCTATTTATCAGCTGCACAAGTCATTATTGATAGATTCGGGCGTTGCAGTGAAATGAAGTAGATGGCTTTGCACGTACCTACTCATTCAACGTCGGCTCACGGGCCTTTCTGTGACCCACAGCTACGCCAGACTCCAGAAGTCTTTTAAGAGAGTTTCTTGACCCTGACTTTTGGGATGAGGCTGCGAGCCCATGCTACTGTTCCATAAATATAGACTAACTGAACAAGAAGAGAGAGTCACAGTTTTCTTTAAAGTAACGTTAAAGATGGACAGCCAAGTGGGAAGAGGCCAAAAGGCAAGGAACTTCGCTGGTTATTCTTTCTACAAAAAGATTCAGATCTTAAATAATTCTCTTATATAGGTTCCCCCCATTTTTCCAAAAGCCTTAAGTGGAATAAACGTGTTTAGAGAGAGAGAGAGAGAGAGAGAGAGAGAGAGAGAGAGAGAGAGAGAGAGCCATGCTTTTAATCCAACACACACATTCTATATATTATATATATATATATATATATATATATATATATATATATATATATTATTATATATATATATATATAATATATATATATATATATATATATAGTACATTTATAAATATGTGTGTGTATGTATACACACATACGTATATATACATATATGTATGTATACACACATACATATCTATTTTATGTTGGGTAGCTATAACTGTAATAACAATGAAATATTTGAAAAAAATCCTTGAAACTTAACTGCAACAACAAAGGAGACCCGAGAACCAAGAGTATTATTAGTATTCCCTACTAAATTTGAATAGCATCAACTACTAGGTACTGTTAAGAAGCCACGCTAAGTATCACATTTCTCAGTTACATGGTTTGTTTTGGCTTAGATCAAGGTGGCCTTATGCCAGCATGGCCCTTGACCAAAGGTGGTCCTAGTACAGTAAAGCGTGAAAGGTAGTAAGAGGTCTGTTGTGGACTAATGGCCTCTTCTAGCCCAACAGAAATGCAATATCAGCTTTAATTTGTTTGTATAGAGTGAGGGTTGGAGCCAAGAAGGAAAGCCGAAAAAAATGACGAAATGAGCCGCTCAGCGAGTGTTAGAAACAAGAGGAAAAGACTCGATGAGAACAGCGACCCCGACTAGGGATTTAGCTACGAAGAAGATACAGTTAAAAGTAAAACTGCAGCCAGGAAAATACTTGAGCATGGTCCTGTAACTGTAGATGAAACGTGGGTTTACTCCTGTCACCCTCAAAAAGAGAAGTATATCTCAGTTCAACCAGACCGCTGAGCTGATGAACAGCTCTCCTAGAGCTGACCCGAAGGATTAGATACTTTCAGTGCCTAGGAACCAATTGGTTACCGAGCAACGGGATCTACAGCTTATTGTGGGAACCGAACAACCTACGGAAAAATTAATTTCTAATCACTAGAAACAAACTCCTCTGATTCCTCGTTGGCAGGGCGGGGAATCGAACTCGGGACGGTCGAATCGGTAATCGAGGACGTAAACCACGCGTCCGACGAGGAACTAAATGTGTGATACAATTTATACTGCAGGTCTCAGAAGACTTGAATTGGTAAGTATTACAGATTTTCTTTCATCTGTTTAATTTTGAAGGGGAATTCCCTTTGTGCTTGCTATCAATACAGCCGCAGAAGAATTATTGTTACGTGGTTAAATGGTGATTTTAAAAGATGACGTCAACTACGACTGCCTAATGTTGCCCCGCTAACAAAAATGCCTAGGTTCGAATCCCTCTGGGTGTCAAAGTTATTCCCAAGTTAAACTGAATTAGACATCAAACGATATTCGAGAATATAAAGATGTCGGATTAGTATAACTAATACAAATTCACATACACATGATATACATATATACACTGAATAAGTTTATGCATGTGTGCATCATGTGAGTTCTTGGCAATTAAACATATCTGACTTT
>NC_087208.1:58444561-58467061 GCF_015104395.2 Macrobrachium nipponense | reverse complement strand
CACCAATATCAACTTCAAAGCATCCTGTCTCCAGTATGGCGAGAAGAACATTGAGCATTCAAGGGCATCACCAATAGAAACTTGGTGAAAGACCTAGAATCACAAAAAAATTCTTGGTCTCTTCTCTCCAGTTTTGGCAAGAACATCGAGCATTCAAAAGGCATCACCAACACAAGCTTGGCGAAAGATCCACGGAGAAGACTTAGCTTGGTGAACTGAGAGTCACCAACATCAAAGTAGACCTCGTGGACTGGTGAATCATTGCCATCGTAGGCGCAGTGGAGGATGAGCCTTAGAGGTGGCGATATTTGTCAGCTTAGCGCCATACAAGGCCAGTAATGGAGAAGCGGATTAGTCCAAATTACAGAGGATTTTGAGTAATAAACCGCGACTTTTAACGCCCCCTACCCCCACCCCTTTAGCCTTAAAGCCCCATGCATCTGGAGGAGGAGGAGGAGGAAGAGGAGGGTGGGGGATTAATGGATCATTCTGTACGAGGGAAGTGTGTGTGTGTGTGTGTGTGTGTGTGTGTGATTCGGAGAGTGGGTGGGCTATTTGGTGTCTGGTCGGATTCAATGGGGATTTCGGGGTTAAATTACCCCCCAAATGATCTATCTGGCTGTGAATGGGATGAAAGAGCCTAAGCAGACGCGGTACCACTGGCTATGCCCGAATAAGAATGGACGAGAGTCAATAACTTATGGGAACTAAATTCGAAATAGAAACTATTTGAGAATACGAAACGAGAGATTTAAATTTCTCACTGCAACCAATCATAGTGACTGAAAACAGAAATGCACGTCAATGGGAGAACACTAATTTGAACATGTTGTCGTAGTATTCTTAATGAATTAGTATATACCAGAAATAATGCACCATTAAATTATTCTAATTTAAACTTGAGGCACAGAAATCAACGCTTCAGCCATAATCGAATGAGATGAGTCAAACCACCGAAAAAGAACTCTTTAAAGTTATTCTCTCTCTCTCTCTCTCTCTCTCTCTCTCTCTCTCTCTCTCTCTCTCTCTCTTAATAACGTCTGTTTCACCCCAGAACCAACAAAATACTTTTCATGTAGAGGAAGAACACCTATTATATCTCCCTAACCCTCTCTCTCTCTCTCTCTCTCTCTCTCTCTCTCTCTCTCTCTCTCTCTCTCTCTCTCTCTCAAATAAATTAGTATATACCAGAAATATTGCACAATTAATTTATTATTATAAATATAAACTCGAGCCACAGAAATCAAGGCTTCAGCATAATCTTTAGAGCTACACACTCTCTCTTCTCTCTCTCTCTCTCTCTCTCTCAATAACTTCTACTTCATCCCAAAGCCAAAAAGTCACTTTTCATGTAGAGAAAGAGCTACACCGATTATTTCTCCCTAATCCCCTCCTCTCTCTCTCTCTCTCTCTCTCTCTCTCTCTCTCTCTCTCTCTCTCCGATTAACGCAATGCAAAGGAATCCATGCACATTATATATCTCAAACTCTCAATCTCCATTTCACTCACTCATTACCTTTTTTACACGAAAATTAACATACAAATTTTCATGTCGAGTAAGAATTGCAGCTATTATTTCTCCCTAACCGCCCCCACTCTCTCTCTCTCTCTCTCTCTCTCTCATACATTCCGCAACACCCCTTACAGCTAAACAATTCTCTCTCCCAACCGGTACAAACACATTCCATGGATCCTACCTCACCACAACAGAATGTCTTTCAGAGGCTTGATTTACCGGGGGGAGAGAGAGAGAGAGAGAGAGAGAGAGAGAGAGAGAGAGAGAGAGAGAGTGGTGGGGGGTGGGGAGGGGAAGAGAATGAAGACGAGAAAATAAGATAAAAGGTGAAAGTGGATATACAAGTACTTGGGGAAAAAACAGACGAAATGAAAGAACGAATAATAGGAATACATGAGTGAGTGAATGTGGGGCGGGGGGAGTGACGAGAGACAGATGAAGGTAGAAGGAGAAGGAAAGGAAAACGGTGAAGGGAAAAACACCAAGTATATCGCATAACTTTCGCGTATTTATTTCCTAAACATGCGTGATGAACAAAAGCACTTTTGGCGATGGTATGTATAAGGAAAATACAAGAAGTCACTTCGTGTCCATTCAGTTTGATATTTCCCTCTGGCGATTTGCTCATTTTTTGGTCAAACAGAATTTACGACTCAACAATATGTCTGCGAGAGTGTGACATATTTGAACCTAAAGGAAAAAGCTACGTATGGCATATATGAACATAGAAAAAGCTTGGGGTGATCGGTATGGTCTTGGCCTGCCACCTCGGTGGCTGCGAGTTCGATTCTCGGGCATTCCATTGAGAGGTTAGAGATGTGTATTTCTGGTGATAGAAGTTCACTCTCGACGTGGTTGGGAGTCTAAATAGACGTTGGTCCCGTTGCTGAATAACCACTGGTTCCGTGCAACATATAAACACCATACGAACAAAAATGACGGAAACAAAGCGAGCTGGGATTTGTGGACGGGAGAGTGTCTGGTTTGGCGTAAAATTGGGTGCGTCATATCTTCGTGGTTATTTTAATTAATCTATATATGAATAAAGTACTACTGACAGATGTCAGAAAAAGGAAATCAGATGCACGTGTAAAGTTGTTGATATGAAAATGGGTCCTAAATAGTGTGCGTATTGACATGTTTGCAAACGATGCAGTAATGATTGGTGGTGTTAACGAGAAACTGCGGATAATGGTGAACATGTGATAAAATAACGGCGAAAAAAATGAGCAAAAAATTGTTATAAGAATGAATGACATCCAAGAACATGACAGTAATGAATGCTCACACGCACAGATATTTCAAAGTACAGTGCACATTATAATGAGTGATGGCAAACTGTGAGAAGATCCAAGTTCACAAATAGGCGACATAAAAAGGCTGCGAATGCATTATGATTTTTATTATTAGTATTTAAAAATTATTTTTTTTATTAATATTAATACTTTTATTATTTTTATTTTTATCATATATTCGTTTCATGATTTTTATTTTGAAATTTTATAGTTAGGTTTTATTCTTGTTATTTAGATTTTTCATAATTTTATTTTTATTCTTTTATGTTTATATTTATTATTTCTATCTTTATTTCTATCATTATTATTATGAGTCTGTAGGTGTGAGGAAATCTTGCTATTCCAAAGCTACAATATAATATGAGAGAGAGAGAGAGAGAGAGAGAGAGAGAGAGAGAGAGAGCAAATCTCTCTCTCTCTCTCTCTCTCTACGGGGAATCCACAAGGCGTGTTTCGGGGCATGTTCGTGGGTAAAGTATTTTATGACCCCACAAGCTGCCCAGAAAGCTGCCCAGAAAACAATGGGTACTGAGGGACTCCTTCTGACAACGGGGAAGCCACAGCTTAATCCCAGACAAGAGAAACGCAGATTTATGAGGAGGAGGGGGAGGAGGGGAGAGGGAGTCGTTTAAATAGGTGGGAAGGCAATTTAAAGAGATAGAAGTGGGACATTATCATTGGAAATGGAAATTTTTGCATTTTTCAAAGAATGTTCGATTTAACTGATAACTGTGAATACAAATATATATTATGCCTCTCAACTGAAAGGCCTGTGTTCGATCCCTGTGAGGTACAGAACTGTATACATATGTGAAGGCGTGAGCAGTCAAGATAGGCTTATTGTTTGTTTGTACGGTGTTTTTACGCTGCATGGAACCAGTGGTTATTCAGCAACGGGACCAACGCTTTACGTGACTTCCGAACCACGTCGAGAGTGAACTTCTATCACCAGAAATAAACATCTCTTACTCCTCAATGGAATGGTCGAGAATCGAACTCGCGGACACCGAGGTGTGCCACCATACCATACCAGAGGAGTGGGTTCAATATAGCCTTATCATGTCCAAGCGTTCGACTCCTACAAAATCATAAAACTTACCGGTCGTGTTTCTTCATTTGTTTCTCCCTGGGGATACAAGGGCTGTAGAAACAAGTCTAAAGAAAAGTGCGATGAAACATGAAGTTAACATGTCACTTTGGCCACTAAAATACATGCACAGTTTATTTCCCGATTGGATACGGCCGTGTAATGATAAGTGCAAGCAAAAAAGTACGAGGAGGTCAAAAAGTAAAAAGGTATTGAAGCTACTGGTAAAAGTACCCAGTAATATAAATTATATAAAATGCACACACACACAACACACACACATATATATATATATATATATATTATATATATATCTATAATATATCTTTTTTGTTTGTTTATATTTATTTGGATTTCTTCACCAATGTTATGTCTCTCATTTAGTTAGTGATGAAGTCGACAGAAGGATGGACGAACGCTACAATCTTTGCAAATATTCCCACAAACATACTTCATCTGGATAAATAAGTGTGTTACTGTAGATCCCTTCTACTGATTGATATACGTATATATATATATATATATATATATATATATATATATATATATGTATATATATATATATATATATATATATATATATATATATATATATATATATATATATATGAATGTATTTTACTGTAATACAAATGTATAATATGAAGATAAAACGCCATAAAACACCATTTGAAAGTTGCAACCATATATTTCGAGCCTATTATGGTTGGAACGTTCAAATAGTGTTTACCGGGACCTTTTATCTTAATATATATATATATATATATATATTATATATATATATATATAACAAAACTTTTCTCTTCATCGTATCACCTGAACACTATAAACACGAAGATCGTGAGGAACATAATCCTCCCCCTCGTTGTTCCAATGTCGTGAAAAAGGAAATGGAATAATTCATAAGAATAGAAGAACGCGTTCCATGTCGGACGAATGTTCTTCATCTGTTCTATCAAGTGTTCTATCACTGGTTTATTGTTTTCTGTGGTGTTCTTGTGTTCGATCGGAGTTCGTTTAAATTCTGTTCATGTTTTAGTGCTGTAATGAGGTTTTTTTATGTGAGTATTGTTTTCGTTGTCTGTTTGTTTGTTTGTATGGTGTTTTTACGTTGCACGGAACCAGTGGTTATTCAGCAACGGGACCAACGGATTGACGTGACTTCCGAACCACGTCGAGAGTGAACTTCTATCACCAGAAATGCACATCTCTGACGCCTCAATGGAATTGCCCGAGATTTCGTTGTCTACAAACGTTCCTTTGATATAGTAACGACGCATCCTGTTTATGTTCTTATGCTCTATTGTTATCTTCGTGTTCACTTAATAACATGGCCTTGTAGGAGATCGGCGACATACAGCACTATACTAGATTCACATCAACAGTGCATTTGATGTCTAGGCCAGTCCCTTACGACGCTCCTGATTGGCTGTTGATAAGCCAATCACAGGGCTGGAAACTCTCAGTCTCTCTCGAGAGTTCACATGGGTAGGATCTATGTTCCACCTCTCGTGAGGGATACGTCTTTCAGCCATCAAATGCACGGCTGATGTGGATTTACTATAGTACAGAGATACATTGGTCATCCTCGAGCAAATAAACCAACCACTTGCAGTGAAAAATTTTGGTTCGAGTTGATTTATGAAAATCTGGCTAAAAAGCTAAATACTCGGAAGACCTTTCAACCATTCGGTAAGATGGAATTGAAATTGGAAGTGGAATATTAAAATTTATGGCAAAGGCGAAGCGCTGGGACCTATGAGGTCATTCAGCACTGAAGAGGAAAATAGGTATAAAGAAGGCTTTGAAGGTGTAACAGGAGGAAAACCTCGCAGTTGAACTATGAATTGTTAAGAGAAAGATGAGGAAAGTCAGATGGACGAAAGGTAATATGAAAGGGGGTACACTAAAAGGAATGACTGGGGTTTGCGCAGCTAGGGACCCAAGGGACGATCTACTACGTGCAGCGGACATTTCATCGGATTTAATCTGTGAAAATTTGGATATAAAGCCAAGAACTTCGAGACCTTTCAGTCATTCGGCAAGATGGCTCAAGGGATACGACAATGAAGGTTGATTTAAATACCAAAATGTGGGTCCTGCTAAATATAAAATAAATAAATAAATAAATAAATAAATAAATAAATAAAATAAATAAATAATAAATAAATAAATAAATAATATATTATATATATATATATATGTATTATTATATAGAAAAAAATGCTAACAAAACATAAAACGAAGAGCAAATATAAACTAAAAAAAAGTTAATCAGAAAATACGAAGAAAACAAACGCAAAAATATAAAACTGGTTTTTTTCGGGTTTGGCAAGTTTGTTTACATTTCACCTTATTTTTATATTTTGCTTTTGTTTTAGTTTTTTCGTAATTTTGTGAATAATTTTTTTATATATATTTGCTGTTCGCTTTAAGTTTTGTTAACAATTTAATGATGATTTTACAATACAATTATATATATATATATATATATATATATATATATATATACTATATATATATATATATACATATGCAGTGTATATATATAATTATAAATATAGGCGTATTGTATGTATGTATATATATTATATATATATATATATATATATATATATATATACACGTGTGTGTGTGTGTGCACATAAGATCTGCAGTGGCGTATATAAGAAACGGCCTAACACCTGGCATCATTTTTATCGTGTAGCCTAAGCACGCAAGTGCATTCATACATAACATTTAGACGTATCAGTGTCTGAGACTTTGCATGAATCTCCATAGTTCCAAGACCTACAAAGTTAGCCAATTAACTCCTGCAGACATTCAAGAATGAGAAAAGAAGAAGTAGTAAAAAAAACAAATTAATAAATAAAAGAACGAAAATGAACGAGATAGACCAAGCCGTTCGTTCGTTCGTTCATTCAGCTGGGACGCTCAAAAGCCGCTTCAGTCCGTCGTCCCTCAGCCGGTCCTTAGAGAAGCTTCTTCCCCCAACCCATCTGCTAATTTGCATATGGAGTTTAATAATCTTCAAGTTGATAAAAAAGTAACTTGAGATGTCGATGCCGATATGCGAGGGCGGACGCACGAACGGACGAACGAACGAAGGCGAACGGAATCCTGTTTATGCCAAATGCAAATGAATCGATGCCCAAAAGGAAGAAGAGGGGCATTATTATAAAGTGCCCCGGGAGTGATGTCATTCTGGAATTCAACGATGGTGGGGTTAAATTCCCCTGTTCTTCTAAATTCGTTTAACGGTTACTGAAGTGCCTGACTATAAATATATATATATATATATATTATATATATATATATATATATATATATATATATATATATATATATATATATATTTTACAATATATATATATATATATATATATATTATATATATAGTATATATATATAATTATTAATATATATATTATAGACGATTTAAGTATATCTTAGTTCAACCAGACCACTGAGCTGATTAACAGCTGGTCTCCTAGGGCTGGCCCGAAGGATTAGATTTATTTCTTACGTGGCTAGGAACCTATTGGTTACTTAGCAACGGGACCTACAGCTTATTGTGGGATCCGAACCACATCAAGAAATGAATGTCTATCATCAGAAATAAATTCCTGCACAGATACAAACATACACATACACACAAACACATTTTGGGTCCATGGGACTTCAATAAGTAATACACGCTTCCGGTGGTATTGTAGAATAACATACAAAAGATATAGAATTTCAATAGAATATTCAATACAGAATTCGGAAAGTTTAACAGTTGAGCTATGAATATAATGGCTAAAGAGAGGGTTTAGAATCAAATGGAGGAAAGAGAATATGAACGGAGGTACAGTAAAAAGGAATGAAAGGGATTGTATCTACGGGCCGAAGGGCCCTAGCTGCAATGAATCATGCCTACATGCACCGCATGAGATGCACTGACGGCACTAACCCCCTACAGGAGAGAGGTATATTGTGAATCACTATAAATGGATGCCTGAATATAAATACGTTAATAAGCCCGACTCACCAAAGGTTAAAAATCACCAGATGAATCACCGTGAACCAAAGTGAATCACACGACTCACCAAAGGTTAAAGACCACAAGATGAATCACAGTGAACCAAAATGAATCACAAGACTACCAAAGGTTAAAAATCATAAAGAGAATCAAAGTGAATCACCGTGAATCAAAATGAATAACCGTGAATCAAAGTGAATCAAAATGAATCACGAGGACCACACTGATATAAAAAAAAACTTGACACGAAAAACATAAAAAAGTTTATAAATCAAAATAATGTCCTGAGTATCAAACCAATACACCCATCTTATTTCTCATTTATATTCATCCTCTATTCAGATGCATACTCGGTCTGATTTCATCGCCGATACTTCCCTCCCCCTCCCTCCACCAGCTTCCTCTCCCTCTTTCCATCCTACCCTCCCCCTCCAGCCATCCTCTCATTCTTCCTCCCTCCACCCTCCCTATCTCCCTGCCCCTTCCCCTTCTCCCTCCATCCACCCTCCCCTTCTCTCTCCCGCCACCCTCACCTTCTCCCTTCTTCACCCTCTCTCCACCTCTCCCTCCCTCCACCCTCTCTCCAC
Organism: Macrobrachium nipponense; assembly: GCF_015104395.2. NCBI lineage: Eukaryota > Metazoa > Arthropoda > Malacostraca > Decapoda > Palaemonidae > Macrobrachium > Macrobrachium nipponense. Next base: position 58,458,552 of record NC_087208.1, on the reverse strand, counting down.
CATCCTCATCTCCCTACCCTCCCCCTCTACACACTTCCCTTCTTCCTCTCTCCCCACCTTTCATTCCATCCACCCTCCCCATCTCCCTCCCTCCCTCCAGGGGCATCGTCTCCACCCTCACATCAGTAGGGTATAATATATAATACGACTTGAGGAGCCAAAATGCCAAGCGACCTGAGAAACATAAAATGGGGAGGAGGTTTCATTGATCGGCGCGGATTTATTTATTTATTTTTTATTTTTTTTTTTACTTTCTCCACTTTTCTCCTTCGAAAATACATTCACGAAATAACATTACATAGCAGCGATAATCACTAAAGAAGTTTTATCTAGAATTTATAATTTTGTCATTCGTGTTCAATGTATTCACGCCTTGTTACGTAACTCAGAAACAAGGACAACAACAACAACAATAATAATAATAATAATAATAATAATAATAATAATAATAATAATAATAATAATAATAGTTATTTCGATCATTCTGGATTACCCTACTTTGTTTCTATTCATTCACATTTTATTTCTGGATTTTTAAAAATTATTATTCTAAATATATATCTCATTTTCACCTCAAAATATGCACGCGCATTACCCAATAAATGGTAGATCAACCCAAAATCTATAACCAATTTTATTTATCACATCGTAGAAAGGTCGACCTTCCCCACAACTCATCCCACTCACTCTCTCTCTCTCTCTCGCTCTCTCTCTAATGCCCCGTCCCATAGGCGTTAGCTCAGAAATACCACCCCATAAAAATGTCTAAATACTCACATATATCAATGACGCAAAATATCTTTTAATAAAAAAGAACCTTTTTAATAAAGAAGGCCATTTAATCAAAATGTCATTTCTAATCAAAATGCTGTTTTAATCAAAATATCCTTTTTAATCAAAAACCTTTCCCCCGATTTTTTTTTTTTTTTTTTTTTTATCAAAATGACCTTTTTAATCAAAATATCCTCTCTCAGTTTTCACAAGACCAAAACTGGGTTATACATTAAAAATCATATTGTTACAAGCTACAAATTGCATTCCCAAAACCATAAGGACCTCTCATTTTCACATTTTTTCAACCTATTTTAATCAAAATATAGAACCACCGGATTGGTAGCCGAAAGCGAAAACCACTCGTCCAACGAGGTACAAAAATTTCCTAACAAACGTACAAAAAAAAGTTCCATTCTCATAATCAATCCTCAATTTCGTTTTCTAATGTGAAGTCAGTAACTACATTCATTTTAGGACATTCGATTCAAAGACTGTCATCAATCAAGTCTCATAGATGCATCATCGTCTGGGATTCATAACTAATAAACTCTAAAACTGATCTGGATACTAATTTTAAAAATAAGCTTTACCTCTCGAGTTTCACTCTAAAAGAAACTGGAATTATTTCCTCAACTATTCCAGTCACTGAAAGAAAACTAACATTTCAACCTTGATTTTTTTTTCTAAAAGACGCGTAATGTGTATTCTAAAATAAAAATTATTCGACAAAAATGTTGGGGCTTCTGTACCAGCTCCTGAAAATCCTAAATATGTATTATTCGCATTTCATCATGTGCCCAATCTACCTTTCGATATTATCACTTCGAGGAAAAATAAATCTTAAGTTCTCCTGACCGACCTGGAAGATGTGGAAACATTCATAACGCCTACTAGAAAAGCTGTCTTACTTTCAAAATTTGAAAGTTACACCTTTCGTCCCTATAAAAAAATTAATTTGTTGTTTATTCTTGTCCTTGCTGTTCAACTCCACTTAAAAAAAAATTTGACATTTTTGCTTGCTCCAAAAGTAATTTTTCTACCTTCTACCGTTAGGTTGGGCAAATTACAATCCTTGTACCTAGCAAGAAGCTTAAAAGTCTGACTTTGCAGAGATTCTACGATAAGCGCAAAATACAGTAAGTGTAATTTGAAACCACTAGAGGCACTCAATGAGGTATGTTTTAGCAATTCAAGATATGGATAACCGGATTTTTTTTCTCACAAAAGCTGAGATAAAATCAACTGTAACAATTTCCTAACAATTCTGTAAAACTATCCTAGTGACATTTTTTCAATCTCAACCCAAAATGAAACTGACTTTCTTTCCCTTTCAAAAAAAAAAAAAAAAAAAAAAAAATCCCAGCCAACCACACTGAATTATTCAAACCTCTTGACCGAATGCTCAAGTATCTTCTAGGTCCTTAGGTCATCCTTGGAGAAAAAAAAAAAAAATCTGTAGGGCTCTTATCCTATCCCTCCAAAATATTGGACGAGATCTTATCTCTATGGGCCTTTCGAAACATAAATCATACTGCCTTCAAGAGACCCAACTCCCCTCCCCCCCTTTTTTTTTTATTTCCGTCTGACCATCTGAAGACTTGAGTCACAGCGTTCCTCAAGGAGATGCAATTCCTCAATATTCATGATTTAATTCAGATGAAATCATATTCCTGGGTATCACTTCTAAAGGGGGTCCTTCACAATATTTAAAAGTGCATGTATACAGTTTCACATTTATATAAGCAATGTTCAATGGTTTCAGTTATTGGTTTTCAACCAGTGCATTATTTATTGCTTATTAAAAGTTGCAAAAGTAGGATCTGCATACTTTTATGCATGGTATCTACTTCTAAATACTACTTTGGGGGTCCAAGGGTCCATATAATTATGATGATCTTAGGCAAAGATTAAAAAATGACCTAGGTACAATTCATATTTTTAGGATTAAACAGCTTTCCCTATACAACGCTCACGGTCACATTCAAACTTAATCTGAAATGTGGATGGATACCCTGTGTGGAAAACTTCCTCTACAAAAGTATATTTCATGCACCACAATGAAGGCTCATCAATAATCCATCACTCTCCCTGCGCACGCGCACACACACACACACAGCACCATTTACCTCCACCTTGCACCTACTCTTAAGCTTCCAGCATATTTAGACCTTTTTTTTCCAGAAACATCCACATAATATCTCACCAACCTATTACCATCCCCTCTTTCCACATGACCAAACAATCTCAAAAAACTTCAATTTATTTCTGCATTTCTTAACCATGCAGTTTTTCGAATGGTACATGTACTATACAATCAACGTATTCCAAAAGTTTCAATCACTTCCTTTCATTCGTATTCAGCATCCACATTTCACTTCCATAAAGAAGAGTTGGTTCAACCATCCTATCATAAAACCCCTCCTCGGCTTCACAGCTATTCCCAGTCTTGATAAGGTACTACCTTGCTACCTTCCTTGCTTCGCCTATTCATTGACTCCCTTCCTCTCTCGCCCTACTATCATTGGTTATATTAACTCCAAAATATACTATATACAAATCAACCATATTCATTTATCCCAGCTACATTAACATCCACTATTGCATTTCTCTAGTCTCCATTATCCATCATAACCTTAATCTTGCTCAATCTTAGTCTCAACTTGCTCCAGTTGAGTAGACGTTCAAGCTCTTTCACTTGTTTCTGCAGTTTTTCTTCAATAGCCCTTATTTCACAACTTTGTATCTACATCTAATGTTAATTGATGACAGTCACGGCATCTTTGAGGATTAGCGTAATGCTAATCCTTTATACATAATTTTACTTTACAAATAACATCAGCAAGAATAATACCGTAGAACTACAGATTATTACAAAATGAAATGAAATGACATCTATATCAGAGGTTTTTTAAAATGACCGACATGTTCTCCTATATCAGTGAAGTTAGGCAATACTGAAGCCTAAATCTCAATAGCTACTGACACTATATTTAGCCAAGACCACAGAAAAATAAAAGAAAGAAGGTACCAAGACTTTTCGTGTTATTTCTAAAAGATTTTCGAGCCACAATGATCATACAACACTAAGTCAGACTAACTTAAGCACCTATAAGCCAGCTTCTCTGACCATTAATGAAACTTAAACCAGGCCTCAGGAGCCAGGTGAGAATGAGGCCCCAGAGGTCAAGAGAGTGAGTGAATGAACTCCAAATCCACTCAAACCGACATAAAAACTGCATCCGGCCACTTGGGAATTGAAAGGCACAACGTGGGCCAAGCTTTTCCAATCACTCTTAAGGATATTCATGGTCAATATCTCGAGGATACTACCAAAAAAAAAAAAAAAAAAAAAAAAAAAATGGGAAAAAAAAAAAAAAAAAAAAAAAAAAAAAAAAAAAATTACATCAACGGACATCAGGTCTGAGGACTGGGAGATAATGAATAAAAGTATATAAAAATATCTCTGTCGGTGCTTGTTGAGAGAGAGAGAGAGAGAGAGAGAGAGAGAGAGAGAGAGAGAGAGAGAGAGAGAGAGAGAGAGAGAGAGCAGGCAATTCTGTAGCACCAGAAGATTGCATATTGAAAGTAAAAGGAATACAGGCTAACCTCAGCCAATGTTTCCTTCTAGGAAAGTCTAAGTTCCACACCTTTCTAAATTGAATAAGATTTAAAGAGGATATGAACGCACAAGAACCAAATTCTTATGTAGAACAATAAACTACAAAACTTGTACTTAAAACCCTACAAAACCACAATGTGGTTGGTCATTCAACCACATGAGCTTGTGCCTTAAAATCTCTCAAAACCATCAACGATGGTCAATCAGCTACATGAACTTGTGGTGTGAGCCCTCACAGAGCAAAACTGGGTTGACCAATCAGCTACAAGTACGTCAGTCCAGTGGCCCCCCAAAATAAACCCTTAGTTATCAGGCTGTTCTGTATGTGCATTAGTTTTCCACAGCCTAAAACTTGATTTCCATTGATTTTTAGGAATGTGATAAAAGTCACTCATGATAAGGATGATAAAAGGCAAGCAAACAGCAGAAGATCAATTTCCAGTACAGTTTAGTGATGTGGGAATTTAGCTGATTCTGGGTCATACCTCTGTGTAAACTTAAAACTATATGGGACAAACATTGTAAGAGAACTCTTACAAGGTCTGTGTAATATTATTTTTACATTTGAGATATCATTGGGAAGTCAGCCATAAAACACTCCTACATGAACATGAGATCCAATCCCTTCCAAATGCATGTATCCCTTAACGACCTATAATAAGCACACGCACAAACGAACAAACAGCAAATCCTTGACGACTATACATCCTATCCAGATGAAGGATGGACCCCCAAGAGAGAGGGAAAACTCTCTGTTCCTTCGTCCCTCACTCCTCCTCCTCCTCCCACCTTATCCATCACTATCTTGTCTAAATATTTGACCTCGGTGTCGTCTTACAAATCCACGAATGATGGAGAGATAGAGATATTAATAGGAATCACACCCAAAAACATGTGAGTGGGTTCTGTGTTCTCTTCGCTGGTGGTGAGGGAAATGACACCCCCAAACAACTCCGAAGAAAATAACGAACACTGACAACTTCAAGTGCCTGAGAGAGAGAGAGAGAGAGAGAGAGAGAGAGAGAGAGAGAGAGAGAGAGAGAGAGATGAAGTATTGCGTTATATGCAAGGCACTATCTAGGGCAATACTCCGGGTATATCTTTCTTGTAACCTGATCTGGTACGTTTGATCAATTTAGAGATAGCAGTTATATGGGCAGATTGCAGTTAAAATTTTAATACCACACTAATTTTACATATCAACTCAATTTGAATTAAAAAAAAATCAAAATGCAAACATTCATTGACCAAAGTCCAAAGTTAAACATACACATTAGTAGGGCTACACATGTATTAGTTAAGGGGTGGTGTGGGTAATAGGACATTATAACAAAATAAAAAGCTGTAAAATAATTGTGAGTGTATGATTCAGAAATTGAAAACCATGAGTGAAGGAGAATATTTTAATTCAAGAGAAAATCAGTGCCTAGCAGAGCTTGATAAATGTAAAAAGATAATTTGTCTCTCGTGCTATGTACAAAGTAAGGTAACATAATAGAGTTAGGAAAGGCACTGATTGTCAATCAAAACAATTAATGATAATCGAGTCATGTAGGAATGATTTTGGAAAAGGGTTTTGATGCTGGGAATGCATGATTTCCAGAGAAAAATATTCATATAAACACTTATTAAAGAGAACTGCCAGTCAAATGACAGTTTAACAGAGCATATATATGAAGGCTTAACATTTATAACGGCTACACATTTAAATTCAGTTGTGGAAGCACTGACCAGGAACCCTCTGTAAAGATCAGTGTGCAATAATCTACCTGAATTGGGTAAGCGATGCTAAAGGCAATTATGTAGTATGTTGCTAATCCTGTAATGACTTTTGAAGTCGAAACAGATTCAGGAGGCAGAGGCCTTAGTATAAAGAAATTCAGATGCTGTATGGTCTCTAGCCTTTACGGTGGCATGGTAATTAAATTTTGGTCTTCAGGACTTAATGTATGATGTATAAATGTAGTAACTCCTGGGCAATACCTATATACAAACTATTAAAAACCATATGTGATAAACATTCTAACAACTATTTCAAGGTTTATATACTCTAAACAATAAATTTGTCCTAGTGTATATAGCAGCTCTGTATCATTGTCTTTACATTCTATGAATTCACAATTAAGTGATGTCTTTAAAGTCATGATGGGGTGAGCAGCTAAGCAGTCTACAGTATGGACATTTATACAAGTATAGCCTAACCTAAAAATGGTTACAATACTTATTGGTTAAATGAACTTCTGGCTTTCACAATAAGACAATGTAACATACGAGAATATTTAGAATACCATCTTTAACAGGATTTATTACAAATTCTCTTGATCCAACCTAACAACAAAATCGAGATCTTTAAGGGCGATGAGGCAGAGTTCATCTATCAATGCGTATGCCATAATAAATTATACGAATGTTAAAATGTTCTACGCAATTAAATTATACTCGTTTCGAGAATGTTTAAAGACATTTTTGTAATATACCCCACAAATAAATACTACTGAACGGCGATTGTTTGACTAACTAGGCCTAGCTGCGAACAAGTTTTAGGCCTTCATCCATAAGACATAACCCTGCATACATGGGATAAGCACGTAAGCTACAGCTAGGCACCATATGAGGCAGCATACCGAGTCGTAATCTGAACACACACTTCTCAACGACTCAAACACACGAGGTATAATCTGAACATAACTTCTCGAACGCAGAGTAAATTTTATATATGATGTAAAAAATATATAGTATAGCAAAGGCTATGCATGCGAGGGTATCTGTCTGCTACCTCGTGCACTATGAAAATTTCCTCATCATTAGCAATTGGACCTTACAAAACACAAAAACCACAAACAAGCAAAATAACTTACTCTCAAGAACATCAACAATTAGTTTCGTTTTCGAAATCCTTCTTCGCGAAAACAGGAAATCACTCGTGCCCAAACACTTTAAACACTTTCTGTCAGCAAGGACACCATGACCATGACAGCAAGAAGTGTCAAAACATAATAGCAGCTGCAGTATAAGGAATGAAAGAATCCTCTTGAGCAACAAAGGAAGTCGTTAGATATGTGAGTATTAAAGATTTCGATTTCTTACTTGTAAACTTACCGGTGCGCTTCTGTTTAAAGATAACGTTACTTCGACACGATTGATAACAATCATATTGTCTATAGTTTACAGCCGCGTCTTCCAAGTCTTCTTCACCGAAGTGTACAATAGCTTTATTTGTGATTTTTCTGTGTAGAAGTGATAACGCCAGGTTAAAATACTGTGAATTATACTGCGGTCACGCCGAGGTCGTTAAAAGAAGGTAATTTCATTCGTTTTTCAGGCTGTCATTGTAGCCTGTTCAGTTCAAACTACTACTTGATCCGGGGACGGGCCTATTTTGTATACTACCTAGGTAGGTATATAGCCTACCTAGTAACTAGCCTAATGCATCAATGATCAGTGTAAGACGCTTGTGGATTTGCCAAAGACAATGAACAATTACGACAGTGCTATCATGACCTATTTTGCAGATTTTTTGTCCCTTTTTTTGTTGCGAACAGCCATAAGTGTAAATGTCACTCGTCCACTTTGAAATCCACAGGCTACGTAGGTTTAAATTTATAATATCGTTACTGAAGATAATGAATGATCACGACAATGTTATCTTGACTTACTATTTTGCAGATTTTGGCCACGATATTTGTTGCAAATAGCTAGAAGTGTAAATGTCACGCATCCACTTTGAAATCCATAGGGTTATTCATAGTGTCACTGCTAAAGATTATGAATGATTATGACAATGTTATCTTGACCTAGCTATTTTGCAGATTTTGGTCACCATTTTTGTTGTATATATATATAGGCTAGCTGTCAATGTGAATGTCCCTCATCCACTTTGATATCGATAGGCTACATAGGTTAAAATTCATATTATCATTGCTAAAGATAATGAATGATAATGACCCTATATTATCTTGATTTATTTTGCAGATTTTTGGTCTCCATTTTTGTTGTAAATAGCTGTAGCACTTTGATATCCATAGGCTACATACTGTAGGTTAAAATTGTTGGTAGAGTTATAATTTTTACCAATTGCTGTGTCACATATTTTACTATTAAATTTTTTTGGGTACGAATGTAGAGAAAGTTGTCAGAACCACTGTGGGCATATTAGGCATTTTTTAGTAGTTATTTCAGAGGCCATATAGGTAGATCTAGGGTACTTATCCGTGGCGGCCTAGACTATGGCAGTTGCGGTTTTTCTATGCAGTTTTACCTACTGAACAAGAATTTTAATTAATATTTATTCGGACGATGGTAATTAACCCCCCAGGGGCCAGTACTAAACACGGCGAAATACATTTGGATGCCCCTTTAATCCCTAGTGGATTGTCGTATTCCGCGGTTTTACGTTTCCTCTTGCCAGTCCCCCGTGCGGACTGCCCCCTTCTTGTAGAAATACCGAAATATAAAACCAGACAGACCTTAACTCAACCTAACCTTGGACGCTGTGTCGTAACCTGGCCTTAGGAGTTGCACCTCCCCTGGACCCCTCCAAGTAAATCGTGACCTCCCACTCAGCATCCTACCCTATTTTAATTTATTTTGCATATTTTGACAATTTGCTATAAATAGCTGTCAGTTAAAATGTCAATCATCCATTTTGATATCCACATGCTACACTGGTTAAAATTAATTACAGAGCCCAGAATCTTTTTTTTATGATTGTCATTTTCAAATACTTTATATAATAAATTGACATTTGTTTTACTGACAAATTTTTAGTTTCTTTGACACTTAATCCTCAACCTAAGAGAATGCCTAACTCAAGTATATTTGTATACTACCATAGTGGGTGGGGATTCAGTGTGAATACCCAGGGCTTTGGTTGGAGTAAACCAAAACCAAGTGAAATTTTTCCACAGGTTTGGTGAGACATGCTTGCTTGAAAAACATGACAAATGTCAGAAGAAATAAATGGTTCATCCATGCGATAACAAAAGTAGAGAAAAATATGATAGGATAATTAACAGGAAAATGGGCAATGAATTACAGGGTTGCATCCTAGCCCAACACTGCCTATGCTAACCAAGCGTTGGGTGTCACAATCTACCAGGCTTGGGGGTTCTGCCTCCCTGGAGCCCCGCCCCCCATTTAACTCTGCCCAAATGTGTAGCAAGGTATTTGCAGGTGTACAACCTAACCTGACTTGAAATAGGATGCTGAAGCTGAGGTTTAAACTGTGGAATAATGGATATTTTACTATGCAATTGCTGTACAATTCATTTCCATGTATTTAATAAAATTACCTATTGTAAACGCATCCGCATGTGTCGCCCTGTATCATGAACCCCGCACATGCGCATGACGATTCTTCTTGCTTCTCTTGGCGTGAGCTGCACGCCCTGCAGAGCCTCTGTACATATTTATCTTTTGCTGCTTGGAATAAAGAAATCTACGACTCGGGATATCATTTCTCCCATCCTGCAATCTTCGTCTTCTAATGCAAGACATCCCCACCTATCACCATGGCACAGTGACGAGACCATTCAGCATTTTCAAGGAACACCGGAATCAGCATTCAAATCCAGCCGCCATTACCCCTCGATCGCCTTTGAATTTTACAGTGCTAGTGCGGTGTTTATGATACGTTCAAGCAGTGTTTGTGCAGTGCCAGTGCAGTGTAATGTCAGTGCTTTGATTTTAGTGGGTTGTATTTTTCTTGTGCCTTGCCCCAGCTCTACGGGTACCTTTATTTCCATACCCAGCTACAGAGCCCGAGGCACATCCACCCACGCTCATCATTTGCCATACTATACCGACTCATTTCTTCAACGGCCGAGTGGTCGCTCCCCACTCCCCACCCGACCGCCCACCCCCCAGGAGCCCACCCAGCCCGCTCTCCACCGCCTGCCAGGATTCGCCGCAGTTGAAGAATTATTTACAGTAACTTTTAATAAAAACTGTAAAAACTCTTCCTCATCGTTCTCTTCTTCCTTTAAACTGCAGTTGACATTGCAGAAAACTGCTCATAATGGCCTCTGCTTCACATCAAGACGAGCCTGGGGATATGCAACACGACCAGGACCCTGAGGACCGCCAGTTGCCTTCACATCCAGTCTCACCAACAGACCGTCGAACCCTTCCAGGTTTTGCAACGCTGGAAACCCCACCTTTGCTCTCCCCACACCTGAGTATACCGCCTCCTACAGCTCCAAGTACGGAGTTAAGGCTCCTCATCAAGTACCTGGAGGAATCTCGACAGACCGAGTTGGCTGCACGTCGGAGAGAGGAAGAACAATGTTGTTATGAAGAGGAACAACGTCGTCACGAAGAGGATCTACGCCGCCAAGAGGACAACTTAAGAAGAGAGGAGGAAGCTCAACGTTTCACCGTACTGTTGCAGCTACTTAGCGTCAGTTCGGCCCAGCAGCAAGCAACACCAGCAGATTCACAACTTCCCACACAATCCTCAGTGCCATCATCCACCACCCCCACAGAAGGCCATCACCCAGACCCCGCTGCCCTTACGTCCTGATGCCACATACCAAGTGTTCAGGGAATGGCGTAGACGCTGGGATGACAACAGTGTGATCGTGGACCTAGGGACATTACCTACCAGGAAACAAATGATACAGCTTTTATGTGCCTCAGCCTGGAGACCCAAAGAATACTCGAGCACTCACTCAACGTACCACCAGACACGGATCGGAGTGTTGACGAGGTCTTGAATATTTTCCAGGAACACATCAAGAACCTGCGGAATGAAGCTCTACGACGCAGGGACCTGCTCTCCTGCAAGCAGAGGGAAGGGGAAAGCTTCAGTGACTTCTACGTCCGACTGAAGCATGTAGCAGAGGAAATCGACGTCTGTCCTGGCCATTCTGCTGTGTGCGAGGAGACTCAGCTGAAGATGATCATTATCATGGGAGTCAGAGACGAGGAGCTCACTCAGAAATTCATTGCCCTGGACGTTGCAGCTTCATTGGCCACCATGGTTAACGAATGTCGCTCCTATGAGGCCACACGGACAGCCACTACCGCCATACGTGCCCCTCCTTCTAAATTGTGTACCGTCTCCACTTATAAAAAAATCAAAGGACATGGCAACAGGGGTTCTACCTTGCTACCAACCCCTAACAAGGACACTTGATGCCCTTCCTGCACAAGGAAACACAGCTCAACAGGAAAGTGCCCAGCCAGCGACAGTGTATATGTAGTAAACTGTGGCTGCAAAGGACACTGGCGCAGGACCCCAAAGTGCCCCGCCAATAAGGCCACATGCAGACACTGTGGCCGAGTGGGCCACTATGACAAGTACTGCCATCAGCAGATGAACGCCAAGCAGGGCGGCCCGGCAAATGCCACGCCCCCTTCTAGCAAGCCCTCTAACTGTCGCAAGGTCGAGACCCCTTCTTCATCAACTGACTCCTCACCATCACCTATATCCATCGCCCTCACCTACAGGGGTGAGACATCGAAGATAATGATGCTGCCTGACACAGGAGCTGATGTATCAGTGATGGGCTCCCAGCACTTGGAACTCCTCCATATTCCCAGGTCTGAGCTACAGCCTTCCGCTACATCAGTGACACTCACTGCAGATGGGTCAAAGATGACACTGGCTTTAGGTACCCTTAAGGCCACCCTGTCCTTGGCCAAACGGTCCTGCCTTGCCACGATCCAAGTCCATGAATGCGTTCAGATGCCACTCCTGTCCTATTGCACTTTGCAAGGAGTTGGCCATCATTCCCGCCAGGCTTTCCGCGGCCCATCCTAAGGTCACCCACATTAATCGATGCAAGGAGCTACCCTGCATGCTGACACGACCCCTGCTGAGGCCGAGAGTATTTCTTACAAACCTTTCAGGACGAACTCGTGTCAAAGGAAGACCTTAAAGCAGCTCCACTGAGGCCGATGGCAGGCCCTCCCATGAAAATCCACCTTAAGGAAGATGCAGTCCCATTCGCCATCCACACCCCAAGGCAGATACCCTATGCTTTCCGTGAACCTGTCAAGAATGAACTAGACTCCATGGTACAACAGGGAATCATTAAGCCTTGTGGAGATGAGCCATCTGGAATGGGTGCCACCCTCTAGTCGTCGTTCCTAAGGCCAAGGGAGTTCGAATCACAGTGGATCTCACGAAGCTGAACGCACAAGTCTCCCGTTCAGCCCACCCTTCGCCCACGCCCTTAGCTGCTGTCCGCGCTGTTGACTCCACCGTCAAGTTCTTCACCACCGCGGATGCTCTACACGGCTACTGGCAGATGGAGCTAGCAGAAGAGGACCGCCACCTCACCACTTTCATTACGCCTTATGGACGCTTCCAGCATTGCCGGGGACCTATGGGCTTCGCTGCCACTGGTGATGCCTATTGTTATTGCGGCGACCTAGCTCTCCAAGGCATGAAGAAGTGTGTCAAGGTTGTTGATGACATTCTCATCTTCGACGATGACCTACTGACACACTACCACAGGATCCACGAACTGCTCACCCGCTGCCGGAAAAATGGCATCACTCTCAACAAAGAAAAGTTCACAGTGGCAGAGACCTGAGTGAATTTCTGTGGCTTCACCCTTTCCAAAGAAGGAATTGCTGCTGACCCAGGACGAGTTGCTGCTCTGCAAGACTTCCCTACACCATCCAACCTGACGGACTTACGTTCCTTCATGGGATTAGTAAACCAGTTGGCAGAGTTTACCCCAGATATTGCCCTGACTGCACAGCCCCTTCGACCACTCATGAGTCCCAAGCGCTCTTTTCTTTGGACACCTGACCATGACCAGGCCTTCAAACGTGTGAAACAAGCACTTTCAAGCCCGCCTGTTCTTGCGTCTTTTACCCAACCCTGCCAACCATTCTCCAGACCGACGCATCTCGCCTCTACAGGATAGGCTACGCTCTCCTCCAGGACCATGGATCTGGACATCTCCGAGTAGTCCAGTGAGGATCCCGCTTTCTCGCAGACGCTGAAACAAGGTATGCAACGATTGAACTGGAGATGCTTGCAGTATCTTGGGCCCTCACAAAGTGCTGCCTATACCTCAAAGGACTGCCAACCTTCACCCTGCAAACCGACCATCGCCCATTGGTGCCTATCATCAACAGCTACACGCTGGACATGGTCGAAAACCCATGGCTCCAGCGAATGGAGGAGCGCAGGTCGCAATATCAATTAACTGCATTGTTGCGCACTGGAAAGTCTCTATGCATCCCAGATGCACTTTCTCGTGCACCAGTCAGCTACCCCACCTCTGAGGATATGACTGGCTGTGCTGAGGTAACGGCACATGTCAGATCTGTCATCAACGCTGCAACAGCTTCCCAGGACGAGGATCCCCCAACCATTGACGCCGACCGGACCCTACAGGACATGTCGATAGCACCACAGGCCGACTGCACCTACGTTCGCCTTCGCAATTACATCAGTTCTGGATTTCCCACGAACCACTACGACCTACATGCATCCTTATCACCGTACTGGAAGCTGCGAGAAGCCCTCTCTACTGATGGCAACCTCGTGCTCTACGGGGCAAGAATACTAGTTCCTGCAGCTCTATGTCGCCACTCACTCGCCAGACTCCATGATAATCACCGTGGTGTCGAGGCTACC
>NC_087208.1:58435744-58444061 GCF_015104395.2 Macrobrachium nipponense | reverse complement strand
ACATTAACAATCATGTCTTCACTGCCCATAAGAATTTCATGATATTTATTCAAAGCTGGATCGTTGCTTGAGTGGATGAACATTTTATAGGCCTATGCATGATGACGTCTATACCGCCCCCCTCCCCCCACCAAATGGAATGAATTTTGAAGGCAGTTGCTTTTATACTCGTACTGTATATTTCACTTTAACTGTATTTGTACAGAATGATACCGTAAATTAAGAAATCACTTATTATCACGTCAGCCCCTCTGACAAATTGACATCGCTTATCTTCGAGGAAGTATGGAACACTTTAGCCATTTAAGTGACTGGGTCTTCACGCACTTAAATTTTTTTTTAGTTTTAGACTATTGCAACGCCTCTTCATTCCACTCGGCACTTATACGTATCACGGATTAATGAAGTCATTTATTTTCGAAACTTGCATGCACGCTTGCACGCACGCACAGACAAACAGACAGACAAACACACGGGTACGCAAACATATACCCATTGCTATAAATGGGCTCTTGTGTGTATTGTGGCGTGGTGGGGTGGGTTTGGGAGGGTGGGTGGGTAGGTTGAAGCTGCTGGGGATGGGGGAGGGTGAGGGGAGATGGCGGTTCTGGTAGACGGTACTTCATCGAAACCTTTGAATTTAAATAATCTTTTCTCCGCTGGGCGTCGTATTTCTTCTTTATTGCAAGTGCACGTGCAATACATTGCGTCTCGCCTATCGCCAGAGAGAGAGAGAGAGATTGAGAGAGAGAGAGAGAGAGAGAGAGAGAGAGAGGGAGTTAGAGATCCTATTCTCTCTATCAGGTTGGTGGCGGAGAGAGAGAGAGAGAGAGATGGGAAGTGAGAGACATATATATGGAGTGTAGAAGAAGATGAAGAAATGTTTGTTGCAGGACAGTACGTATGGAGAGAGAGAGAGATAGATTAGAATTAATTCGAAATTAATAAAATACTTGGTGATATATATATATATATATATATATATATATATATATATATAAATATATATATATATATATATATATATATATATATATATATATATATATATATATATATATATATATATATATATATATATATATATATGTGAGAGAGAGAGAGAGAGAGTAATAATAATAATGATAAATAATAAGCTTTTATTCCAATATTTACATTAGCTATTACAATAAATACAAATTACACTGTAGTTTACATTTTAAAACTTAGATATTTACATGTGCCTACATAAAAATTTACATCATTATGAAACATAAAAACATAGGATTTACTTTATACAACTTAGAGAGAGAGAGAGAGAGAGAGAGAGAGAGAGAAGAGAAGAGAGTAGAAGAAAAGCGTATAGGAGGAAGGAAGGAAGGAGCAAGAGCAAGCGATCATTGATCGCTCAATTGTTTGCGTTCCTACTCGAGATGTGTTTACGATTCATCGACGCTTATCAGAGTCCAGTCTCTCGAGTTACGCTTAATCTGCCCTCCGAATTGACTCTTTATGCAAATCAGCCTCGCCCGCCTCTTGCTCCTCCTCGAGAGATCCCCCCGAAGGTAAAACAACATGCCCCAAGGCGAAACACGTGCCCCCCTTACCCCCCCCTTACCACTGTCCCTCACCCTCACTTCTACAGCCACCCCCTCCCTCCCCCACCACCCACACGTACCCTCCTCCTCCTTCCCCCTTCCCTGTTTCTGCCTCGTTCGAGTGTCGAGTCGGTATTGTTACTATGGGGAGAAATATGTTGCAAATATTTAAGGTCAGAGTAATTTGGCATCTTGGCATCCTGGTATCGTGCCAGCACGGGCTCTTGCTCGAAAGTACTGCATTTCCCCTCCCCCCTACCCCCATTTCAAAACCCCCCCCGATCAAACCTAGACCTTTACCCTACTTCTAGTCGAGTATCGAGTCAATATGGTTACTATGGGGGAGAAGTATGTTGCAAATATTGCAAGGAAGAGTAATCTGGCATCGTGCCAGCACGGGCTCTTGCTCGAAAGTACTGCATTTCTTCCCCCTACCCCTACCCCCTTTCCAACAACAATCCCCCCTTCCCCCATCTAAGACCTCAACCCTACTGCTCCAATCGAGTATTGAGTCAATATGGTTACTATGGGGGAGAAGTATGTTGCACTTGTTGTTGGAAAACGTAATATTGCATTGTGTCAACACGGGCTCTTGCTCGAAAGTACTGCATCGCTAGTGGGGAAAAATGTGAAAAAGGATGTCCTTTGGATGTAAGTTGACTATATCTTAGTATAACCAGAGCACTGAGCTGATTTAACAGCTCTCCTAGGGCTGACCCGAAGGATTAGATATTTTAACGTGGCTAGGAACCAACTGGTTACCTAGCAACGGGACCCACAACTTATTGTGGGATCTGAACCACATTAGCTCGAGAAACTAATTTCATCTGATTCCACGTTGGTAGAGCGGGGAATCGAACTCGGGACTACCGAATCGATAGGCGAGCACATAAACCACTCGTCCAACGAGGAACTCCTTTGGATGTAGCAAGGAATGGAGAAGCTCCTATAGAGGATGGGACTGAAAGGATTAAATGGTTTGGTCACTATAGGAGGATGATATGGATAGGAAACTAGGGCTGGTGTCTTGTTGCTGTGGCTAGGGAGGAGGTTACTATGGAGAGGTAGGGGGCGGTGGGCGCTGGCAAATATGGAATTACATTATTTTTATTATATCGTAGGATAAGAGAATCTATTAAATAGAATACTGAGGGTCTATTGATAAAAATTCCAAGTCTTTTACTTTTAAAGGGTTAACAATCTTTACCATTAAATCCTCAGACCTCTTTTTAAGGGTGTTGTTTACCTTACATAATTATTCATGTGTTTTGCTTTAATCATACATTGATTATTATTATTATTATTATTATTATTATTATTATTGTTGTTATTATTATTATTAGCAATGTTATAAGGGCAGTTGTTCCATTTTTTGTCAGGTTGCATTGGTGAATTGTTTTAATGTATATATATATATATATATATATATATATATATATATATATATATATATATATATATATATATATATATATATAATATATATAATATATATCTATGTATATATATATGATATATATTAATATTTTTTGTCTTATCACGGTCATCCAATTCGACAGTAGGTGTGTGTGTGTGTGTGTTTTTTTTATAGTGTGGGGTTCCAGGTTGCATCCTGCACCTCCTTAGGAGTCCATTACTTTTCTTACTATGTGCGCTGTTTCCAGGAGCACACACTTCTGCGTGAGTCCTGGAGATCCTTCGGCATCTAGTTTTTCCATGTTTCTTTTCAGGGATCTTGGAATCGTGCCTCCTGGTGTTCCTGTGATTATGGGTACAACTTTCACTGACAGATCCCATATCCTTCTTATTTCTATTTTCAGGTCTCGATACTTATCGATTTTTTACCTTTCTTTCTCTTCAACTCTGGTGTCCCATGGTATTGCGACATCAATGAGTGCTATTTTCTTCTTGATTTTATCAATCAACGTCACGTCTGGTCTGTTTGCACGTATCACCCTATCTGTTCTGATACCATAGTCCCAGAGGATCTTTGCCTGATCGCTTTGTTATTATTATTATTATTATTATTATTATTATTATTATTATTATTATTATTATTATTATTATTATTATTATTAAAAAGAAACAGTTATTTATATGAACGTATATTTATAGATAAATCTATACAGAGAGCTAAGGGAAATCTGTTATATTGCCCTTTATCCTTAAATATATGTACATATAACTGTGGATTTGTTACTCCATTATTATTATTATTATTATTATTATTATTATTATTATTATTATTATTATTATTATTTAGCATCTATATATACTGTTTCCCACTTGAAACTCTAGAAATTCAATAACGTAGTAAACCCATGGTTACCATCTTACATATGTTATTGGTAATCGTTTATTCTTCCTTTATAGCAAATTATTTCCTGTGTACTTACTGTATCTGCATATGGTCTCAAACTATACACACACACATACACACATGTATATGTGCGTTATAAATACACATATTTCATCCAGTAACTCCCCATATAAAACGGCATATCCATCAAAGTCACATTACGAGCGTTGGTGCCCTTAACATAAAGCTAGATGGTGACTAGGTTCCCCTGTCTTAAACAAACTCACAAACACACACGCTGACCAGCCGCCATAAATCACCCCTAATTAAATAGGAGGTAAACAAGACAGAAAACAAACATTCTCATAAACTATTGCCAACACGTTCATACACCAACACCAGGGACTTGTACGTCGAGATTGCGCGTCAACAAACGAAAGGGCACAAACGACCACCCAAGTATGCAGTGCCTCGCGTCACAAAGGCACAAACGCACTGCTCTCGAGTGTAGTTGCTTTACCTGATGTACGTGATTTTGAATAATGATAATTATTATCAGAATATTCTTCATTTGAACTCAAGGAAGATAGAATACCGAGCAAAGTAACTATTGTTATTATTATTATTATTATTATTATTATTATTATTATTATTATTATTATTATTATTATTATTATTATTATTATTATTAAAAATGATTTGGTTCACCTGGTGGCTTTAGAGTTTTAAGGTGTTTTGGAAAAGCGAGTGCCTGCCAATAGTACGCTTGCTAATGCATTTTTCGCTTACTCGGTGAGTAAGCTTACAAACTACTTTGTTGTTGCTGTTGTTTGGGGGGGATTTTTTTTTTTTTTTTTTGGGGGGGGCGGTGTAGGATAGCCCTATGGAAAAGCCTAAAAAGGTCTGAAAAAGGTGTTTCGCGTCGAGTTAGAAATACAGGATTTCAAGGATAGGATATTTATTTATTAGCATGAAAATGTAAACAATAAATATTGAGGTTGTTAAACAGTACAGAACAATTATTTCTAATAAAATATTGCGTATTTATTTAAATTTTCGTTGGTGAAACAACGTTCTACTTGACCGTAGATTTTAGCTCGTGCCCCGAGTAAGCTGGAGGTCGGATCACGCCTTGTTACTATTATTGGTGTTGTTGTTGTTTTTAACAATCGTCTGAAAAGACCCGATGGATCTGTGGTATGTGATGTATGTGATACTCCCACCTCTTGTCGTAGAGTTCGGTTGTATGTGCAGGGTTAGTGTTTGTGCTTAGTCACCTTAGCTGCCGAAGAAGACTTCATGATTGTCCACAAACGTATAAAGTATACTTATGAATGTTTTGAATTTGCTTTTCTGTTACAGGGGCAAATGAAAAGTCTTGTTTATAATAATAATAATAATAATAATAATAATAATAATAATAATAAATAATAATAATAATAATCAACTCATAAATATATTTATATATATTCTATATACTATATATATATATATATATATATATATATATATATATATATATATATATATATATATATATATATATATAATATATAATATATATATATTATATATATATATATATATATATATATATATATGTATATAAATAATATATTATATATATATATATATATATATATAATATATATATGTATATATATATATATATGATATACCGTATAGTATATTATACAATTTATGTGATGTTATATATGATGTATAGATATATATATATATATATATATATATATTATATATATATATATATATATATATATATATATATGTAATATACATATTTATATTTCTGTATTATATATATATAGTATATATATATATATATATATATATATATATATATATATATATATATATACATACTATATATATATATATACATACATTCATCATACAAAAAACTTCTACGGTCACAAATAGAAAAAAGAAATGAACCACTAGAATTATCCAACAAGGGGTCTTGTAAGGAAATAGAAGCAGAAAAAGAAGAAGTAGAAGAAGAACAAGTGGAAGAATTAGAAAGCAGAGCTGGGCCGGGTTAGGGGAGGTTGTGTGGGGTGGGGGTGAGGCACAGTGTGTTTCAGCTCGTGTGAATGTTACATGTTTTTTATTTTTTTTTAATTTTTTTATGGGGTCCCAGGGTGAGAGAGGTTAACGAGACCTGACTTACTGCCTCGGGGTCAAGAGAGGGTGGCACTGTGTGTGTGTGTCTAACCGTGGCACTCCTCTCTCTCTCTCTCTCTCTCTCTCTCTCTCTCTCTCTCTCTCTCTCTCTCCTCTGGCTATTGCTGATAAAAAGGAGCTGCTTTCCATGTGGGACTTCGGTGCCTTGCTTATACAACACACACACACACACACACACACGCACGTACACACACACATACACACGCACGTATATTCCCTCGTCCTTCTCTGTTTGTATTTCTCTGTTAATGTGTCTGTCGGTATATGCAATATATATTACCTGTTACGTCAGCATCATCTCTCTCTCTCTTGCTTCCTTCTCTTCCTCTCTCCTCTCCTCTCTCTCTCTCTCTCTCTCTTGTGTGGGGGGGGGGGGTGTGGCCCATGGTTCAGGCGGGGGTTAGGGTTGGTTTGTGCTATCTTAGACATTCAGGGGACCATTAGGGACATTGGCAAAGGTTTTGTGAATGTATGTTATTTTTTACGAACAGTGTTATGGTTATTGATAATACATCTTCATCTAAATAATAATAATGTAATAATAATAATAATAATAATAATAATAAAATTATTTATTATTATTATTATTATTTATTTATTAATTATTTATTATTTTAGAGGAAAGTGGCGAAGAAATAGAAGGTGGGAATTATTATTGGGTGTTACTGTTGTTGTTGTTGGTTTGGTTGTTGTTTGCTGTTGTTATATTTTGGGAATTATTAGTGTTATTTATATCCTTTGGAAATGACAGAAAGACGGAACAGCGGTGTTGAAAGTCACGGGGTGTTGACGGACAGGACGACCCCCCCCCCTCCCCCCCCCCCTACACACACCATTAGTCCTCATTAGCATGGCATGGAAGAAGACACACGACCATTCTGCGCCCAATCTGATTTTGTGCTTTCCCCGCCCCCCTTCCACCCCCTTTCTCTTCTGCTTCTCTCTCTTCTCTCTCTCTCTTCTTCCTGTTCCTTATTCCGACTTTGTACGAATTTCTTCTTCTTGTCCCGCTTTTGACATCATTACCCCCCCAAAAAAACCCCCCTTAATTCCCCCCCCCCCCAACTACCCTTACCCCTCCTACTCGTGACTTCTTCCTTCCTGTTTTGTCATTTCACTTTCTCTATCTCTTCCTCATTTTTCAATTTCGGTTCTTTTTTGGGTAATTTTTATTGTTATTTTTCTCACTCCACTTTCTACCTACTAAGATAGCTTCGTCTCTCTCTCTCTCTCTCTCTCTCTCTCCCTCCTTCTCTCCTCTCTTCCCTCTAATATTATATATATTATATATAATATATATAATATATAATATAATATAGATAGATTAATAAATATCATATATTAGATAATATAGAATAAAAATATTATTATATATGTATATACAACGTATTAAATTGTTAATATTTTAATTATATATTTTATTAGAGACCAAAGAGCTCTTCTTCTCTCTCTCTCTTCTCTCCTCCTCTCCTCTCTCTCTCTTCTCTCTCTCTCTCTCTCTTCTCTCTCTCTCTCTCTTCTCTCTCTCTCTCTCTTATTTTATATAAGTATATATATTAATTAGTTATATTATGTATGGTATTTGTATGTTATGTATATATGTAATATACCACGTATATATAATTTATTTATATATTATTTATTAGAATTTAGACTAAGAGAGCCTCTTCTCTCTCTCTCTCTGAGAGAGCGAGCAACATATCCATATCTTGGTTGTGAAGTAGTGTTGGGTTAAGAAAAGGCCACGAGTCTGGCAACCCCAGCTGTAGAGACTTGCCGAGATTAATCAGTGTGTGTGTGTGTGTGTCTGTAACCCTAGAGTAGTAACCAAGTTGACAGGGAAAGTGATAAGATAATTAATCCGATAGTATTGCTTATGACATATATAGATACGTTCGTGAACACCTAACCCTGGTTTTGTTAATAAAAAAAAGAATATACGCCTACCTTTGCTATATATTTGGAGTAAGACACCGCTGTTGTTTTTACCATCTTTTTTAATGAATTGGCTCTGAATTAAGGCATACTAAGGCAATAAAGGATTGGAACTTGGAAATTGAAATTAAAGTGGGTGTTTGTGTAATTGGTTTTCTTTAAATGATGAGTATATTGGAGCCAACAGGAATTATCTAACGGGTATTAGTATTAACAGTAATAAATATGATGATGATAGAATTTATCAGTGTCATTGTTTTTCTTTTGGGGGTAGGGTATCGTAACGATTAGGCGAATTTAA
>NC_087208.1:58355744-58425744 GCF_015104395.2 Macrobrachium nipponense | reverse complement strand
AAATTCGATTGCGCAGAGGAAACTTCGGCGCCATTTTATCTTGTTTATGAAAATGATAATATTATCTTCATCACGGTCATCGTCTTAAGTTAATTTCATGTGAAATTATTAATGATGATAATGTTACCAACACTTGTCTCAACTTACTCGTAATCCAAACGTGATATATAGGCCTCCCAGCGTATTTTTATTGTTATTGTTATTATTATTATTGCGTGGGAGATTTTTATGTGCAATTTATTTGCGTAATCTTAAGAAATGGTTTTAGTATTGATAACATTTATATCTTGTTATTGTTTTTTTTTCATTGCATCATCAATTTGAATTTTGAAATAGGTCCAAGGTGAACTTCTTCTTCTTCTTCTTATTATTATTATTATTATTATTATTATTATTATTATTATTATTATTATTATTATTATTATTATTATTATTGAAAGATATTACTGCATCAGCTGCATTTAACTTGTAAATAGTCTTCTCTATTTTCCTAAGTTAAATGCAGCAATATCTTTCAATAATACTTGTGTGAAAGAGGGTTTCCTTCCAATATATTATTATTATTATTATTAATTATTATTATTATTATTATTATTTGCCCTCTCCCGTCTCGTCACGTAATTATATGGAGCCACGAAGCGAAGATCTTTCCAAAGTATCTGTAATAATAATACATGTGCGTAAAAAGTTCCATTAAATCCAGCCTTCTGGATGCTTTGGCTACTGCTACAGTCTCTCTCTGAGATGACGGCCTGGAAGCAAGCTCTCTCTCTCTCTCTCTCTCTCTCTCTCTCTCTCTCTCTCTCTCTCTCTCTCTCTCTCTCTCTCCAACATTTCTGCTTTTTCGTCTTCACATGATTCTTCCTTCAGGATTTTTGTAATCAGATATATTCTCTCTCTCTCTCTCTCTCTCTCTCTCTCTCTCTCTCTCTCTCTCTCTCTCTCTGTATTTCTCCAACATTTTTCTTTTTTTGCTTTTGTTGTAATCGCTTATTATTCTATTATTTCTCTCTCTCTCTCTCCTCTCATCTCTCTCTCTCTCTCTCCCTCTCTCTCTCTCTCTGTCCCCGTCTGTGCGTTTGCGTGTATGTGCGTGCGTGTGTGTGTGTGTCCGTGTCCCTGTCTCTCTCTCCGCCCACAAATCAACTCACAAATATATAAATAAAAAAGCTCATTACCAGCCAGCGGTCGCCGTGATAAACTGCCCCAATTTTTGAGTCTTTTAAGTCCATTATAACTGCCGCAGTAACTCAACTGCCTCGTTCTCTCTCCTGCGCGTCATAAATCACGCCTCTGAAGCCCTCTTCCCCCCCCCCCCCCCCCCCCCCCCCCCCGCCCCCCCCCCCCCCCCCCCCCCCCCCCCCCCCCCCGCCCCCCCGAGCCCCACCCCCTCTCTTCGTCCCCCTCCCCCGGTATAAGCCCACTTGGAATCCCCGCTTTCCGACGGGATGATCCTCGGGAACGCCGGTGGTGGGAATCGATGAGAGCGGGAATGGTTTGCTCCGGGAATCGGCCGGGACGAAGATGAGAGATAGGAGCCTCCGTAGACCGGCGAGGGGGGCGGTGTGCCCCGATTAGCGGGGTTCCGTCTTCCCTTTTAGGGGGGGGGGAGGGGTAAAAGTCACGGTCGTTTATTGTAAGCGGTGTCACTCAGCGGCGGCCGGCTATGTAGATGACGAAGAAAGGTGAGTGGCGGAGGGGAGAGGAGAGAGAGAGAGAGAGAGAGAGAGAGAGAGAGAGAGGAGTAGAGAGAGAGTGTGTTAAATATGTATTGAAATGAATATCGTGAATTAAGGGAGGTTGACGAAGAAAGGTAAGAGAGAGAGAGAGAGAGAGAGAGAGTTGCTACAAAGAAGGAAAGACTTATGTGTAAGTTTGTATGAAATGAATTATCGTGAATTGAGAGAAGTTGACGAAGAAGAGAAGAGAGAGAGAGAGAGAGAGAGAGAGAGAGAGAGAGAGAGAGAGAGAGAGAGAGAGAGAGGATGAAAGTTAATGTGTAATGTATATGTTGTGAGAGAAGCAATGATAATAATTGTGGAAATTTTAGAAATGTTGAAGAAATTCCGTTCATTCTAAAGACAGACATCAGTGTGTAAGGTACTGATGTTAATAATAATAATAATAATAATAATAATAATAATAATAATAATAATAATGATAACTGTTTTCGTGGTGTAATAAACGAATTGAGGGGGAAATAGATGATGGAAAGGGCTGACTATTTTTTGCAAGAGTTTTTCAGTCTAATAATGGTGATAATGAATAAAAACAATAGAGTCTGGTAAAAGATCAGTTAATTGGTTTTCGTACGTTAATCTGCCAGTTTCATTAATGCGAAAGGCATCAGTCATTGGAATCGCTTACTCGGAGAGTCTGAAAAAGGTGTCTCGCGTTGAGTTTAAGATACAGGAATTTTAGGATAATATATTTATGATTTATTTATTAGAACGAAAACTTAAAAAATTAAAATGTGGTTATTAAACAGTACAGAAGTATTATTTCCAGTAAAATATTACTTATTTTTTTAAATTTTCGTCGGGGAAACGATGAGCTTTTTGACCTTAGATTTTGGTATGCTCCCAAATAAGCTGGAAGTTGGATCACGCCTTGTTTCGTGCAAGGAACCGCTTAAGTAGTCACCATATGTGTATTAAGGTTCTGCTTAAAATGAGCATAAGGTTTTTGTTTGTTGAGTTGCATTTAAAGTTTTGATTGCAAAAATCTAAATGCCTCAAAATATTATGAAACATGGTTTCAAGTATTCTAGTTTGTATTTTTGTTTAAATTATAGATTTATTTGTGCGTTTTATGTACTTTTGTTGGACCATATTCAGTAGCTGATGTGTAAATGTATAGTGACTTATATTGTTTTCTCTGAAGCAACCCATTTTGAGGGAAGCATTGTGATATAATAATAATAAATATAATAATAATAATAAATAATAATACCAACAATACAATTAATTCCAGTTAGAGGAAATGTACAGTGACTTATATATATAATGATATATAGTTTACTATATACATACACGCGTGTATATGAGTAACGAAATATATATATATATTATTATATATATATATATATATATATATATATACATATATACATACACGCGTGTATATGAGTAACGAAATGAAAGAAAAAAAATTGCAGCAGATATCCGCTTCTAGAAGTATACTCCACGCTACGAGAGAGAGAGAGAGAGAGAGAGAGAGAGAGAGAGAGAGAGAGAGAGAGAGAGAGCAATCGATTCGAAGCACTCTTATTGGCATTCCAAATAGACAATAAACTCAAAGTACAGTTGGTAGTAGTGTATACGTTGCAGTCGGGGATCGCAGGTAATTGGTATTCTCTCTCTCTCTCTCTCTCTCTCTCTCTCTCTCTCTCTCTCTCTCCTGCCAAAGCACCGCCGCCGCTGCCGTACGTTGAATGCAGCGCTAGTTATTGCTTCCTCCTATTAAATACCTCCGTATTCGTGAGACTCCCCTCTGTATGTGTGTCTGATTGTGTGCTTGTGTTTGTTTACGCACAAACACAAAACTCACTCACACCCACACACTCACACACACAACACACACACACACACACCACACACACACACATATATATATCATATATATATAATATATATAAAAAATATATATAGATAGATAGATAGATAGATAGATAGTAGATATAGATAGAATATATATATTTATATATATGTATATGTATAATTTATATACTATATACATATGCATGTATGTACGTATGTATATAGTATGTATGTGTGTTTTGTTTACACACACACACACACACACACACACACACACACATATATATATATTATATATATATATATATATATAGATATGAGATTTATATATATATATATATATATATATAAAAAATATTTATATGTACATATATGAGATTGTATATAGATATATATAAATATATGATATATATATATATATATCTATATATATATTATTATATTATATATATATATATATATATATATTTATGTATATGTATTATATATAATTATATATACATATAAGCATGTTTGTACGTATGTATATATGTATGTATGTGTGTGCACACGTGTGTATCCACTTACGTATATTTGTGCATGTGTTTGTCTGTGTATAATCTATGTATGTTATACAATAAGAAATAAATGTATCTCGCTGTATTGGAGCACTACTATGCCCGTCCTTTTAATGACGACCAAAGGTAACTGAAAAAGAATATAAAGGTAATCGGGAAAAATCAAAATCACTCGAAAGACGACCCAGGATAACCCAGAAACTAAAGGAAAATGAAGGAGAATAAAAAGAAAACCAAATATCATCGGGAGAAATTAGTGTACTGGAGACTTAAGTGTCCCTCCCAACAGCAGACAGCTCCTCAGTGGCGTGATCGGTATGGTCTTGGCTTGCCACCTCGGCGGCCGCGAGTTCGATTCTCGGGCGTTCCATTGAGAGATGTGTATTTTTGGTGATAGAAGTTCACTCTCGACGTGGTTCGGAAGTCACGTAAAACCGTTGGTCCCGTTGCTGAATAACCACTGGTTCCGTGCAACGTTAAAAACACCATACAAACAAAGAAACTAACCTAATAGCAGACCAAATCTGACAGAATTAAAATCGAAAAGTAATTTAAGAAAACTGGATAAGTAATGGAATGAAGACCTGAAGTATGTAACCAGTGACCGAAAGGAAAACCAGGACAGACTTATTTTCGTCATTAGGTGTCATTGGCATTCTTCTTGTCAATTAGGCAGCCCCCCCTGAACTTATAAGGGAAGATTGGGCACCCTGAGGGGTAGGGAAAATGGTTGAAGGGGGTTGGGGTGAGGGTGGGCGGGCCGGGATGGGGTTAGCAGTAAAGGAAAAAAAATTCATAACGAATATTGGGTGCGGTTGTGGAGGGGAGGGAGGGAGGGGGGAAATAGCGCCCCCTTCGAGCACAGAGAATTTAAGTGACATGACTTTTTCTATAAGATTTTTATCACGAATATATATATTATATACTATATGATATATATATATATATATATATATAAATATATATATATTATATATTTATTAATACTATATATATATATATATATATATATATATATAAATAAACTATATACGTATATCATATATATATATATTATATATATATATATTATTATATATATATATACACACACACATATATCAAGTATGAAAAGTAAGTATACCGAAATATAGTCCTTAGCTTTAAACCAGGTGTTTTTAATGGGCCTTTTATGCCTGACACGTATCCTGTTTAACAGAAGAATTTATTTACAATATATATAGATTATATATATATATATATATAATATAATATATATATATATATATTATATATATATATATACACACATATATACATATATATACATGTGAGTGTATGTGTGTGTGTGGTACACTCAAAATTTTGCTGACATTACATGTCATATGCAAATAATTCCAAATACCGATACAACCCCAACCTCCTCCCCTCACCTCATAAAACACCCTCCAAACCCCCCCCCAACTTCAGTCCTCCCCCAACACCCCTCACCCCCACCCACCACCTCTGTGACAGATTAAGAAAAAAAAACGAACTTTTCTTCCCGGTACAAAAGCATAACCGCATGACTATGCCCCCCGTCCTCCCCCCCAAAATAAACATCTTCCTCACTGGAGGACCCCCCCCCCCCCCCCCACCCCCCCCCCCCAAATCGCGCTTTTAATGCATATCATTAGCCATTTTTTTTTTGTATCATCTTATCTTATTAATCGTCGCTGTAATTTTTGTTTGCCTCAGCGGGGGTCATTTGGACGTTCCACTTACGCTGGCGAATCATCGCGACGTTTATGCATTGCCTGCGAGCATGCACGCGCGCTTCTTTCTCGCTCCTCTCAGTTTCCTGTCGTGACGAGGATGAGGAGGAGGAGGAGGGGGAGCAGGAGAGGGAGGAGGAGTAGGAAGGGGGACCAGCAGGGGGAGGAGGGGAGGGGGAGAGGTAGGAGGGAGAGAGGGAGTAGGAGTAGGAGGGCGAGCAGGAGAGGGAGGAGGAGTAGGACAGGGAACCTGCAGGAGAGGGAGGAGGGGGAGCAGGAGAATGAGTAAGAGGAAGAGACCACTAGGAGAGGGGGGAGTAGGAGGAGGATGGGGGTGGATCAGCAGGAGGAGGAGAGGAGGAGGAGGCTGACAACTTGAGGATAGTTGCAGAATTGTCACAATGAAGATCTTCATGAATCAATCAATCTCTCTCTCTCTCTCATCCCCCTTCTCCCTCTCCTCCCTTCTCTCTGATCTCCCCTCCTCTCTCTCTCTCTCTAAAGGTTGGTGGTTCAAGTCATTCTCCCTCTTTAGGGGTGGTTGGGCTCAGTCCAATCTTCTCCTTCCTTTTAAGGGGTTGGTGGGTTCAGTCCAAGGCAAGCATATTGGTCAAATAATGCGTGAATTTGTCGCAAAGGTTATTTCAATATTCCGATTTATCGATGGAGTCAGAAATATTTAAACGATATTTGTTTATTCTTTATTTTTCATTTTAAACAAAATGTCTAAACAGATGAAGCTGTTGTCTTCATTTTCGATTTTTTCTTGCTGCCGGGTCGGGGACTTACTTGATTTTAGCAGAGGGTCAAGATAGTGGAACAAATCACGAAATTTAGGCTGTAAAGCCAAGCAGTGAGACAGTGATCAATTCAGCGTTTATATCAGTGAAAGAAAACGGACTTACAGTAACCGGACAGCAAGACGAAGCGATCCAGACAACAGATGAGATGAAATGCAAGGATCTAAGTCACAAACAGAGAGGTTGGACAGCAAGGAGAGAGATTTGAGAGCGCCTCAGTGGCGTGATCGGTATGGTCTTGACCCGCCACCTCGGTGGCCGCGAAATGGTTCTCTGGTATTGTATTGAGGTGTTAGAGATGTGTATTTTTGGTGATGGAAGTTCACTCTCGACGTGGTTCAGAAATCACGTAAAGCCGTTGGTCCGGTTGCTGAATAACCACTGGATCCATGCAACGCAAAATCACCATACAAACAAACAAACAAACAATCAAACGAGAAAGATTTGACCAAGTACAAACTAAAACTGTTCATTCTACGACCCATATATCGGGGAAAGGGTTGTGACTTAGAATCCGTGTTCCTTATGAGCCAGCATCCAGAATTAAGCGACAGAAAGGTCGACTTCGTACGATTTTAATTTTACAGATTAAGTTGGTGAAATGATACCATTTTCGATTTGAGGAAATTGTTACCTTTTAGTTTTCCGAAAAGAAAACTCTTGTGCCGGTTTTGTCTGTCCGACCGCACTTTTGCTGTCCGCCCTCAGATCTTAAAAACTACCCAGGCTATAGGGCTGCAAATTGCTAAGTTGATCACCCACCCTCTAGTCATCAAACATACCAAATTGCAACCCTCTAGCCTCTGTAGTTTCTATTTTATTTAAAATTGAAGCTAGCCATAATCATGCTTCTGGTAACGATATAGGAAAGGCCACCACGGGGCCGTGGTTAAAGTTTCGTTGGCCGGGGCTCATACAGTATTAGACTGAGACCACCGAAAGATAGATCTACGTATTTTCGGTGGCCTTGATTATACGCTGTAGCAGCTGTATGGAAAACAAAATTGCGCCGAAGGAGAAACTTCTGCTCATTTTTGACTTGTTTTCAGTTGCCTTTGATCTGCTCTCAATTCCCTTTGATTCTATGGTTCTGTTGTGATTATCTCTTGTCTTCCGTCTACTTCCTTCCGTCTTCTTTCACTTCTCTCTGGGTTCTTTTATCGTTTCCTCTTGGTTTTATTTTTTTGCGTTTTTTTAAAATGTTTGTATACCATGCTGTTCACTTCCGATTCCGTATGGTTTCTTTCAGTTCTATTTAGTCCTCTTTTAATTTCTTTAGTTATCTTTCAGTCTTTTGTTTTTAGATCCTTTTTGGCGTCTTTCAGTTCCTTTTACTGTCCTTCAGTTCTCGTTAGTCTATTTCAGTTCCTTTTGGTGTCTTTCAATTCTCTTTGTTATTCTTTCAGTTCCCTTTTGTCTTTCTTCAGTTCTATTTGGTCCTGTTTCAGTTCCCTTTGTTCTTCCATTTTCTCTGTGTTCCATTTTCTCTCCTTCCAGTTCCCTGTTTTCTCTCAAATCCCTTTGTTCTCTTATTTCCTTTCGTTCTCTTTTTTTTAATTCCCTTTGGTCTCCTTCCAGTTCCCTCTGTTCTCTCAATTCCCTTTGTTCTTCCAGTTCCCTTTGTTTTCTTAATTCCTTTGGCTTCCTTCCATTTCCCTGTGTTCTCTCAATTCCCTTTGTTCTTTTATTTCCCTTTGTTCTCTTTTCCATTCCCTTTGCTCTCCTCTCAGTTCCCTTTGTTCTTCCATTTTCCCTCTGTTTTCTCAATTCCTTTGTTCTCCTTCCAGTTACATTTGTTCTTTAAATTCTTTTTATTCTCCTTCCAGTTCCCTTTGTTCTACTTTCAATTCCTATTGTTCCTTCAGTTCCCCCTTTTCTTTCAGTTTCTTTCGTTCTCCTTCGAGTTCCTTTTGTTCTTCCATTTTCCCTCTATTCTCTCAATTACCTTTGCTCTCCTTTCAGTTCCCTTTCTTCTTTCAATTCCCTTCGTTCTCCTTCCAGTTCCCTTTCTTCTTTCAATTCCCTTCGTTCTCCTTCCAGTTCCTTTTGTTCTTTCAGTTCCCTTGTTGCTCACCTAATGCCAGAGCGAGGGCAGAACAAATCTCCCTTTTTCGTCTACTTATTCCCTTTCTTCATTTGTTTCTGAGGGCGCAGTAATCGATTTGATGAAGGCCAGGCATGCCCTCGTCACCGAAAGTCCGCCGTACTTCTATTCGTAAGTCCGTCCGTCGGGACGTACTTCTCTTCTTAAGTCCGTCTTTTTGTACTACATACGCCTGCTTGTGTGCCCTATGTTCATCTGTCCTTACGTCTCTCTGTCCGTGGATCTCTCTGTCTGTTCATCCTTCTGTCCGTACGTAAGTATGCCTGTACGTCTGTCTGTCTGTCCTTACACTCCCTTCTGTCCTTACGCCTGTCCGTAAGTCCTGTCCTTACATCCATCCGTGCGTACGTCCTTCTGTCCGTACATCCATCTTGTCCGTACACCCTTCTGTACGTACGTTCTTCTGTCCGTGCGCCCGTCTGTCCTTACGTCCGTACTTCCATCTGTCTGTTCGTAGGCCATTTGTACGTACATTCTTCTCCTTATGCCCATCTGTCCATAAGTCCATTTCTCCGTATGTTCGTAAGTCCATGTCCCCACGTCCCTCTGTCCGTAAGCCCGTATGTCCGTACGTCCTTCTGTCCGTAAGTCCATCTGTCCGTACGTACGTGCGTCCTCGTAATGACAGGGTTCCTGAGTGATTTTTATAAGGGCAATGACACATCCCTCCGTGATTTTGAGGATCTCTTCCGGTTTTCTCGTTTGTTTGTCTTATCTCCTCCTTTATTCCCCCGTTTTCTTTTCTCTGTCGAATTCTTCTCTTTGATATGTTTTTCGCCTCGTCTTGTTGTGTAAGTATTTGTCTCTGCTCGTTTTTTTTTCCTTTTTGTTTTTTTACGGCCCTCTTGTTTTCCTCGTTAGCTGCTATCACTGACTTCATGTTCTTTAATTTTTTTATTTTTTCCTCCTCCTCGTCCTCCTCCTCCTCCTCCTCCTCCTCGTTCGTCGTCATCATCGTATTTTGGTCCTCTGCTCCTTCTCCTACTTCCATGTTTCTTCTTCTTGCTCTTTTATCTTTCGTTTCCATCCTCCTCCTCCTCCTCCTCCTCCTCTTCTTCTGAAAGATAACCGCGGATAAAATAAATGCCCATTTGGCCTCCTCAGTGCATTCACTGGGTGTCGTATTAGACCTTGTTACGGGAACATATGGAGGGGGGGGGGGAGACGGTCCAAAGGTATTATTATTACATTTGACTTTTTCTTCGGGGGTTAAATTGCGGTGGAAATGATGTCACTTAAGTCTATAGATACTTTTTTGTACTGGCCTGAGAGAGAGAGAGAGAGAGAGAGAGTTCGGACGTCATTGGGGGAGATACCTGGATATAAAAGTTTGTACTGAGGCAATTTCCTTGGACGCTTATTGTTAATTTGTTGTATTTTATCTTTATTTTTTATATTTTGTCGAATTAGGAGATCGAAAAAGTAAGAAAATTTTAACGTATTCAGATATTTTTTTCAATATGATAATAATAGCTACTTCAGCTATCCGTAATATTAAAATACTATTTCAGCTACAGGTAATATTATAATATTACACGAAGAACAACGCACAGAGAATGCTAATAGCAATAGTATTTTAATAATAATAGTAATAAAATTAATAATGGAAACAGTAGATGTTGTCAACATAAAATGGTGGTAATAGTTTAAGCGAACGCTCTTCAATAAGATTGGCGATAAAATACTGAAAGGTGATATAACTGTATTTTATTGTGATCATACCAATAATAGTAATAATAAGAAACTCAAAGGGCAAAATGATTGACATGAATAAGGGATTTGGATTATTTGTATATATATATATATATATATGATATATATATATATATATATCTATATATATTATAATAATATATATATATATATATATTATATATATATAATATATATATATATATACAAATAATCCAAATCCCTTATTCATGTCAATCATTTTGCCCTTTGAGTTTCTTATTATTACTATTATTGGTTATGATCAATAAAATACAGTTATATCACCTTTCAGTATTTTATCGCCAATCTTATTGTAAGAAGCGTTCGCTTAAATATATATATATATATATATATATATATATATATATATATTATCGCTTATATATATATATATATATATATATATATATATATATATATATATATATATATATATATATATATATATATATATATATATATAATATATATATATATATATCTATATATATATATTATATATGCCTTCGCGCTTTAGATGAATTAGTCTAGGTCCTAAGCCGCAGTCATTAAGGATAAGGTTGCAGGCCTCATACCCTTTTTATTGACCCCATTTGACGCAAGGTGAGACTCGTCTATTTATTTAGCTGTTCACTCTCATTTTTATCTCGTTCTCATTTGTATCTCATTCTCGCTTTTATGTCTCTCATTTTCTCACCCGTTGGGTACCACAAACAAACGAAGGCTCGACAAGAACATCACTTGTCCGAAATACCTCTCCTTCAGCCATCTCTTTCAGCGTCTCCCTAACAATGCTTCGCTCGGACCCTCTCGCCCCCTTCCACCCCTCCGTGCGGGGAGATTGGGACATTTCGTCTCAATAAAATCCACTCAGTCTTTTGTCTCCGCATTGTTCTTGCCGGAGTTAACATTCCCGCTCTGCATTCCCTGTCCCGTTTGGGGCGCGCTTGGGATTCCGCGTTAATGGGAGGGGTCCTGCAGCTTGAATGACTTACAGTCTTCGGGCTGTTAACATTCCAGCAGTGTGTGCGTGTGTGTGTGTGTGTGCTACATTTGCCCCCCTTTTCCGGGGTCTTTAAGCAAGTCGCGTGTTGTCTCCTAGTGAACGCGGCTTCTCGCGTTCGTTTATGTTGCCGTTGAATGCGTTCAGAAGGATTCATAGAACTTAGTTGATTGGATTTTATTCAGTTTTCGTTGCGTTAGATTCTTCTTAGTGAACGCCTACTGCTCGTTGTTGCTTTACACGGCTATAGCGAACGTTTTACCATTTCACAAAAATATTTGCCCGTTTTGTGATTTTCGGTTTCTCTTGTTGAACGCAGCCATGAACCTTTTATTTTTTTATATATGCATTTATCAAGTCTATGCCTTTCAAAAGCATCCCGGCTTTTACCGCTTGTTCTTGCCTTTGAAGTTTTTTTTATATTTAATATTTTGGAGGCTTTTGACCTCCCTGTTCATCCACAGTGGCCTTGACCTCATTCAGACCTCGTCATGATTCGCGTCCTTGGCAATCATTCCTCGACTTCCGGCATATTTCTGTGGTTTCCAAACAATTCAGTTCGTGGTTTCCCTTCTCAAACACACGAACAGACATGAGGTGAGATAGGCCATTTTCTGTGTGTGTGTGTGTGTGTGTGTGTGTGTGTGTATATATAAATTATCACATCACCGTGAGTCATATAAATTATTCGAGCTACAAATGTCCTTTGATATCTAATTTTCTCTACCTCGGAATTGATATATTTTCATATATGTAAACCGAAGGGGAATATTTTAGTTGGTAATAATTTCGTCCCCTCATGGGATCGAACCACCGTACAGCGGACAGGGACGGAATCAAGACGACAGTGATGTTAACGATTCGCCTAACAAGTGAGGTTATAAGTTTATACCGATTCTCACCTTACAAATCACCGTCGAACTCGTTATTCGTAATTAAAATCGATATCCAACCCCTTCTACCTTGTTAGCAAATTCGAACGTTTGACGAACGTAGCCATATTATGAATAATTATCACATCACCGGGATGCATATAAATTATTCGAGCTACAAATGTCCTTTAATATCTATTTCTCTCTACCTCGGAATTGATATATTTTCATGTATGTAAACGGCGCTATTTGACCGGAGAATTTTAGCACGCTCCCCAACCCCCGAGTAAGCTGGAGGTCGGATCATGCCTTCCTTTTAATGTGGACGTATAAATGTTTATGGTGATGCCTTCTGTAATGATTTGTCTTGTCTTTTGCGTCACAGAGTACTTGACATATTCACCACCGGAAGTCTTGACCTCTTAAGAAGCATGTCTAGTCTCCAGTGTGTTTTCTCCCCTCTCCCCCCCTTTCTTCCCTTCTCACCTTCTCTTCTCCCCGCCTGCTCCCCCCTCTCCCATTTGATATCAGGTATATGAAGAGGGAAACGAAGGGAAATAAAGGCTACTCAAGTAGGAGAAAAAAGGATCTCTATGACAGCTTATTAATAATAACTACCCCCACCCCCCTCCTCTCTATTGACCCATACTCCTATGCGTCCATCTCCTCCCTCCCTCCCATAATGGCACCACTAGCTCCCCCTTTTCCCTTATAACCCCAATATCCTGGGGCAGGTGTAGCGATGCTGAAGTGCTCTTTCGTAGAGAGAGAGAGAGAGAGGAGAGGAGAGAGAGGAGAATAAGAAGCGATTGAGCTTTTTTTGAGAACTTGGAAATCAGAGGAGGATTTTTATTTATTTTGCATTTTTATTTTTATTCAGCAAAGATAAATTGGTAAAAAGGTTAGTTTTTATCGTAAGGAGATGAATTTGTCTTCTTATATATATATATATATATATATATATATATATTATATATATATATAATATATATATATAGTATATATTTGAAATAAAATTTTTTCACATTAAGCCACAGAATTCCCTTCGGTCGACATATATGACCATATATTCATTCGAAGTTGAGCGAATTGGATATTAAAGGACATTTTGTACCTTAATGCTTGCATGCATATATCATATATATATATATATATATATATATATATATATTATATATAATATAAATATTTCTATTAATTATGTACCTAAGTAATCAACACAATACTTGTTTATTTCGTAATTGCATTCGGCGGTAATTATTGTTTGCCTAGATACACTGTCTAACAGTTAAATTTGTTGTATTTGACCGTTTTTCTCTTCTCTCTCTCTTTCTTTCCTCTCTTCTCCTCTCTCCTCTCTCTCTCTCTTCTCCTCATTCCCCTCATCTCGCTCTCTCTATCCTTCTTCCCTCTTTCTCCTCTTTGTGCCTTGCCTTTCCTCCACCTCCACCTCCTCCTCCTCCGTCACTTCGTCTCTCCTTCCAAATAATTTTCCGTGTTCCTCCATGGTTCCTCCCCCTCATCGTCTCCCCTCCCCCTCCCCCCTCCATTGAAGACTCCAGCAGCAGGAGCAGGAGCCAAACAATGACCCGCGCAATGCCACCGAGAATTATGATGTTTACCGTTGTGATTTGTGACGGGTGTGTGGGGGTGGGTGGGTTCCACTCCCCTCCCTCCCTTTTCTTCCCACGTAGACCCCACACCGAGGGCTAATTCGGTGAATAAGGATGAGTCTGTGAATAAGGATGACTAAAGGGATGAATAAACCGAGGGAGGGAGTGGGGGAGGGGAGGGAGGGAGGCCATGAATAATAGGAGAGGAGATTGGAAGCAAAAGGGAAAAAGAAGAATAACTGTTTGGAAAGGAGGGCGCCGGTGGATGGAGGGTGGGGGGAGGGGGGCGGCTTTGTTAGGGGGTGGATGGGGTGTTGTAGGAGGTTTATGGAGGATGGGGGAGGGAGGGTATGTATAGGGTTTGGAGGTTCTGGTGGTTTGTGATTGCTGGGTGTTTTGGAGAAGGGGTGGATGTTTGTATGTGTGTGTGTGTGTGTGTGTGTGTGTGTGTAGATGGACACAAAATGTTTAATATATAAATAAATAAATAAAAAAAATCTATAGAGTGCTCCTTAGCAAACCAGGCTGCCATTTTACTTGTAAGCTATCTCAATAGAGAGAGAGAGAGAGAGAGAGAGAGAGAGAGAGAGAGAGAGAGAGAGAGTCTTTAACATAATGGCTAACAGATTCTGCAGCTTACGTCTTGTTGTTATAAGAGGGCCTTTTTCATATATAGCTCTGCCCAGAGAATATATATATATATATATATATATATATATATATATATATATATATATATAATATATATATATATATAATCATATCAGATTCTATACATATGCTACAAGCTTTAGATCTAGGAATTAAGCCAAGAAGTCTCATGATTTAACCTAGCCTTTGACAGGGACAAGTGGTGGAGAGACGAGAGAGAGAGAGATATATGAGAGAGACGAAGTTTAGGAGAGCGATTAGATTGGAGATTAAGCCAGTGATTTACGTGCACGATTTTCTCCCGCTCCCGATAAGTTGTAAACATTATATTCCTAACTTGACGTAAATTGAAATGTCCTAAAATCTACAGTCAAATAGAGCCTTGTTTCATCAGCGAAAATTTATATATAGATATGCTATATTTTATTGGAAATAATTTTTCTGTACTTTTTAACATGAACATTATTTATTGTTTTTACATTTATATTGTAATGAATAAATAATAAATGTCCTATCCTAAAATTCCTGTATCTGAATTTTACTCCACGCGAAATACCTTTTTCGGACCCTTTTAGGCTCATCCATAAGGCTTTCCTATCCCCCCACCCCCCCATAACAACAAAGTAGTTTGTAGGTTTACTCCCCTAGTAAGCGAAAATGGAAGTTTGATGAATTTTTTTTTTTCCTGTGTGATGTTGATATGTATGGAGTTTGCTTTGCCAACCATTCTAATTGTTCGAACTTGATCCTACGCTGTTTGTGGTTAGAATCTGTTTGTACCAATTCCTGGTTCCTCGTTGGACGAGTGGTTTTCACGCTCGGCTACCAATCCGGTGGTCCAAAGTTCGATTCTCGGCTCGGCCGACGCGGAATGAGAGGAATTTATTTCTGGTGATCGAAATTCATTTCTTGATATAATGTGGTTCTGATCCCACAATAAACTGCAGATCCCGTTGCTAAGTCACCAATTGGCTCCTAGCCACGCCAAAATATCTAATCCTTCGAGCCAGCCCCAGTAGCATGTGGTCTGGTTAAACAAAGTATACTACTATTTTTTTTTTTTTTTTTTTTTTTAAACTCTCTTTTTTTTTTTTTTTTTTACAAATTCCCGTGCAGCAATATATATATATATTATAATATATATATATATTAATATATATATATATATATATATATATATATATATATTTTTTTAAAAATATATATGTGTGTGTGTGGATGGAATTTGTGGTGGAATTCTATCATCCTTATTGATCCTATACGGAACAGAAATGAAACATAATAGTTCAGTAAACAATCACTTCACTTGCCCTACTTCAGTGTATATTTAATAGTTACGTGTGTGTGTGTGTGTGTGTGTATGTATGTATGTATGTATGTAGGTATGTGTGTGTGTATATATAATAAAATTGTTAAGTAAAAAAAACTTGGCAAAAGGCAGCCTTCGGCTCCAAATTCGCTTGCTCATTCAATAATGTGACAGCCATGTTGATTTTAGTATTTAAATGTTTGAAATGAATGATATGCACTCAGTTTCAAAACTCGTCTATATGTAGGGAAATAAGAATAATTTTTTTATATATAGTATATGCTTTATAGTAAATAAATAATTGCTCTTTCTCATTGGTTTCCGACGGAAAGATGTACAATAAATAAAGATCTATACAATGTCCTTGATACTTCCTGCGACGGTATTAATATTTTTTCATGTGTACGACAGAATTTAACGATAAAGCGCATGCGCAAATAACGACCTGAATACTGCCTTGTACTCTATTCTTTCTCATTCGCTTACTCTGGGAGTAAGCCTACAAACTTTGTTGTTGTTGTTGGGGGGGGATAGGAAAGCCCTATGGAAAAGCCTGAAAACGTCTGAAAAAAGGTGTTTTGCGTTTAGTTGAAGATATAGGAATTTTATTTAATTTTAGGATAAGATATACGTATATGATTTATTCATTAGAATGAAAATGTAAAAAATAAATATATGTGCATGTTATACAGTACAGAACAATGATTTCTAATAAAATATAGCGTATTTATTTTAATTTTCGTTGGTGAAACAATGATGTATTTGATTGTTATATTTAGCGCGCAACACGAGAAAGCTGGTGGTCGGATCACGCCTTGTTCAGTCACTTAATATAGGTCAGGCTTGTTGCGAGTTTCAATATTGCTTGCAGTTTTGCATGTTAAAAGCATCGGCCTTCCTTTAACGACTTGAAACCCTTCGTTATCTCATGAAAGTCTGTATCATGTGCGATTTTATAAACTCTTATATCGAAGTCTCTTTCGATTTCTGTTCAAACATAGGCCCCCTCCACCCCCTCCTCGTTTAGCCCCCCCTGTCCCTCCCACCCACTTGTTCCAGTGGAGTGTCTTTATCGCAGCCTTGTATGGCTTAAGCCCACACCTTTCTTTGTCATCTTTGCTATTCTCGTGTATATTCATCACTCCTGTCAGCATTCAGTAAAAGAGAGAGAGAGACTTTAAAATAAATAATATTTGCTTTTGCAAAGGCAGACTGAATAGGGTTTTTGAAAATGCACATGGAGTGCAGACCAAAAGAATAAATGCAAACTACAGGTTTTTTTTGTGTGTTAAAAGTTTAAGGCCTGGATTATGAAGTTCAAGATGCATTCTAAAGGTTCTAAAGGTCGATGATGCTAGCGAATAAATCATCACCGAGTAGGCTATTTTGAGAGTTGATGGTTCTGTAGTGATTGTCTAAATTAAATGCACGTGTTTAGGTTTAATGTAATTGTCGAGCAATACCCTTTTTAAGCAGCGTGTGTGTGTTACTTTTATTACCTGCATATTTTGTGACCTAGCTCTCCTCTCATTCTGTTAACATTGCCTTGTTCTTGTTTACATCAATTACTGACTCTTTCTGCCACCAGTTTCTGCAGTTATTCTTCACTATTCCAAATGAGTACCACATCGTTTGTTAACATCAAGCATTCCACACTTCTTAAAGGACTCGGCTTTTTAATCCGTTACTACATTTCTTCCTGAATCAACATTCCTTTTTCCATTTTCTAACATCACTCCAGCCAGAACATGAAACTGCGAGTGGCTGTACACCTTGTCGCTTACTCGGGGAGTAAGCCTACAAGCTGCTTTGTTATTGTTGTTCTTGTTGGGGGATAGGAAAGGTCTATGGAAGACCCTAAAAAGGTCTGGAAAAGGTGTTTCGCGTTGAGTTAAAGATACAGGAATTTTAGGATGGGATATTTATGATTTATTTGTTAGTGAAAATGTAACAAATAAATGACGTGGATGTTCGACAGCACAGAACAATTACGTTGAGTCGAAAGATCTGGTAGAACTCCCTTGTTTCGTTTTCCTTCGTGGCTTCTACCTTTATATATATATATATATATATATATATATATATATATATATATATATATATATATAAACATATATATATGTGAATGTGTTTTACTGTAATACAACAATAAAATATAAAAATAAAAGGCCTTTTATCTTCATATATACATACATAGAGAGAGAGAGAGAGAGAGAGAGAGAGAGAGAGAGAGAGAGAGAGAGAGAGAGATATTAGCATCATTCACTTCCCGAGTTGAGCAAGAACTGACTTGGAAAATGGCTCCCCTGAACGAATCAGATGCCTTTTTTTTTTCTTTTCTTTATTTTATCTACACTTGCAGAGTCACCGCCATTTGTAAACCCTTTTAGTCCCGAAACATCCCGATGCCATAATGCCCAATTATGCCCTCTTGTCCCGCCGTCACCACCTGGATGCCCCCTCCCTCCCCGTCGTCTTATCTTGCTTTCGGCTGTCCGATGCTCAGCCTCGCTTGTCTGTCCGTCTGTCTGTCTGTCCGTCGGTGCCCCTTTGCAATGCCCCAATTAGTCGGGTACAGTAACACCTTGTTGCGTTATGACACGCCCTTTGATCGATTGGGGTGTTTTCAGACGGTGACGTCCGCCCAGACAGGTGATAAAGAAGGTATTTCCTCCTGCAGGATTGGAGGGGGGGGGGGGGGGGGGGGGGGGAAATGGGGGGGGGGGGGGGGAAGGAGTGTCGGTTGGGTAAGGGTGCGGGCGGTAGCCAGGAAGACGTTGAAGAAAATCAGCTCAAAGTTAGTTGGTTGGTTTCCTATGAATACTGAATTTTCATTGAATTGGTTCTTTA
Organism: Macrobrachium nipponense; assembly: GCF_015104395.2. Lineage (NCBI taxonomy): Eukaryota > Metazoa > Arthropoda > Malacostraca > Decapoda > Palaemonidae > Macrobrachium > Macrobrachium nipponense. Next base: position 58,407,000 of record NC_087208.1, on the reverse strand, counting down.
TGTAGTAAAACATCTAAGAAAGGGAGGCAATTGTCTTGTTCTAATTCTAAAGTAGACTTAATTGATTGTACCTGGTTATTCAGATTAGAGAGTAAATCATTTACGTCAACACCAGTAGGCACAACAGCTAAAATATCGTCAGCATATCTGGAATATAAATGATATATTAGGTGAATAGCATTTTTCAATGAATTCCACACACAGGTTTGAGAGGAGTGGTGATAAAGGGTTGCCCATTGCCAGCCAAATATATGTTGATAAAATTCACCGTTGAATATAAACTTACAATGACAGATGCCCAACCACGTGAGTGAAATAATGTGACTTACAGATAGAAGTAATTTAGTGGGTTAGTTCGTTACTAAGATACTCTAAAATAGAGTCTATAGGGACTTTAGTAAAAAGAGAACAAACATCAAAACTAACGAATCTGTCAGTGGGGCAAAAAGTAATTTTGTTTAATTTGTCAACTAAATCTAGAGAATTATATATGTGAGAATCTGAGATAGCTCCTAATAACGGGGACAAGAGCTTGGTGATATATTTGGAAATTTTATATCATATTGAGCCAACAGTGCTGATATATGATAGACTGCATAGGACTTTTCTTTGTGTTTGGACTAATCCGTACAAGTAAGGTAACGAAGGAAATTTGACTGACAGTTGGCGTAGTAGTTTTTTTTTTTATCTGAGGATTTTTTTCACTGTGCTATTGAAATTTTTTATGATTTGATCAAGGGAATTTTTTATTAGATTTTATTAAGTCATATCATCATCCAGTATGATTTGCATACGTGATATGTAGTCGGCTTCATCTAAAATTACGAAACTTATCAGCTTTTATGATGTGGATCTTATTGTCTTTTTTAAGATCGGTCAAACTTGTCTAATAGCGAGCAGGGAAGTTACTTTCATGACTAACATTGGCAGCTCCATAAAAAACACCTTCAATTATGTCAACATGATTTTGAGGAAGATCGCAATCTTTCTCGAACTTCCTTAGGGTCGACGCAATCGTTAAAGCAGATGGTCTATTCGATATAAAGAAAGATAAACCATACCTGAGGTTACTTACAATATTTTCACTTATTTGTTTACTTGATAAGTTTACAACACGATCACGACGTGCTCTGTTAGTCTAGTCACTGCTATCAATAAGATTTTTGAGTTTGCTGTCCAGTTCCTTCGTTAGGGCATCTGTAGTCCTACGAAGTGTTTCGTAAATTTCTTGTCGCAGTGAGTCCTTCCAATCAGCCCGGCATGGAATGATTGAATGAGATCCTGGTTTTTTCTAATTCCTAGAATTTTTCCTCCTCTTCTTTCTTGGCGGCTGCTATCTATGGTGTTTTAAAGCCACGCCACTGAATCAATTGAATGGGTGGTAGTCATATATAAGGTATGCCTCCATCATCGAAACTACGTTTCTGCTCACCTGAGGTTGCTGGTGTGAGCTGCTAAAGCTTCAACAAAGGTGGGTGAATCCTCATTGTTAGGGTCGATGGTTGTTGTATAGGGTGTCCATAAAGTTCCAGTACCATTATGAGCAATAAATACTTGTAATGGTACTGGGACTTTATGGACACCATGTATCTTCAGCCTGCAAGACGCGACTGATTCTAGCGCCACTCGATTTAGGGGCTGACTTGGTCTTAAAGCGTCCAGTGAAACCAATGGGTGGGAGGGAGGTCGTGTGGACCATGCCCTGGAGTTATTTTAAAAAATACTGAAGGCTCAACCCTCTTGATAAGCACTTATCTATTCTTCTTTTTATATATTCTCTTTTGTAGGTAGGTAATATAATGAATTACCAAAGGACGTTGTCACGAACCCCATGGGGTCTGCTAATAGGTTCGATATTATAATAAACAAAAAGAATTCAACACCAACAGTTGAAATTGGGGATACGAATATAGAAAGAAACACAAACAGAACAAAGGTTTATTTACAGTCTTACTAACAAAGATAAATGCAGAATGGTTTCTCCTATTTACATAGCACAAGTAAAATCTTACAATGCGTGAACTGGGGAAACAGTGAGGTAATGAAAATATTTGCTGGCCAGTTTTGCAGCTGACAGAAAACGATGCTCGAAGTGATGGCTTCTCAAAAAAAAAGAGCTGTAACTTCACATGTCTTCTTAACTCCATATTGCAGAAAAGTGTCTATTCTTGATGCTCAAAGGGCAGGTTACTCCTTGAAACCACCTTGTAGGACGTTTCTTCTCTGAAGGCTAGCTCACAGTCAAAGTACCTCTGTCGTTCTGTGTAACTGGATGACTTGACTCGAACCCGACCAAACTCTCGTGCGCCGACTTCCTCCCCTTTCCTTTGTCTGTTCCTTTTTCTCTTATCTCTCTCTGGTGATCTCTCACTGATTATCTCTGCTCTGATCTCTCACTGACGATCTCTGATGCTGATATCTCTACTTCCTCAGGCCACACACACACACGACACACACACACACACACACACACACACACACACACACACACACATCAATATATATATATATATATATATATATATATATATATATATATATATGCCACGAAGGAAAAATAAACGAAGCAAGGATCTGCGGAGACCTTTCGACGTTAAACGTCCTTTACTGAGCAGAAACTGCTCAGTAAAAGGACGTTTAAACGTCGAAAGGTCTCGCAGATCCCTGCTTCGTTTGATTTTTCCTTCGTGCATTATAATTTATTTATATGGATTTATCACGTTCCTAACTTTCGTGATTCAGTTCTATACATATATATATATATATATATATTATATTATATATATATATATATATATATATATATAGTATATATATATATTCGGGCTGAAGGGGGCGGAGCATAACAGCGAACGTCAGACTCCCGAGTAGACCGGAACCTCTTAGAAGAATCTCGACGAAATGTTGCATCAGAAATCTTCGGGGCGTTTCTCAACACAACGGCGCGTGTTGCGTTAAGCTGGTATCACACTATTCATTTCTTGCTCGTGGTTTTGGCCAGCATCCAGATCCGATGCTACCGAGCAAAAGTGTTGTATCGTCACACTAGGGACTCCGTTGGTTTCGGAGGACCGTAGTAAAGAAGTAACAAACTGATCATCTGATATCATCATGGCGCAGAATTGTCGAACTGTTTTGCAAAGCGCTGCGTGTTTTATTTCTCGGAACTGACGTGAATGCACGAGTACCAAAAACGTTTGTGGGTTCAAGAGTGACTCAGGAGAGTACGTCTTATCACAGCAGCCATCTTGTTGTTTACACTATCTGTGGCTCGCGGCTCGTGCTGCTGGGCTTCCCGTCCTGCTGGGAACTAGAACTCGAGCTAAAAAGCTCCCGGTTTTTCATTCTCGGCGCAACGGATCGCTGCTCGAGAAAAAATGCCTAGTGTGAGGCCAGCTTAACACACCATGCCTGGCGATTCTGGAACCATCAGAGAACAGGCGCCTCCTAACACTGCGGCGAATGCCTCCTTGCTGCAGAACTTCTCGAATAAGATGTGTTTCCCTTTCCTTTAACTTATCATTTGTCGCTATGAAGCGATTACCATGACACATTGCCTCAAAAAAGAAAAAAAATGAAATCAACTGATTTTATTTTTTTTCTAAAGAGAAACAAGAATTGAACAGCAGGGGAACAATTCTGCATAAAGCTTTAATCCAGTTAAACACTTCTCCATTCACTCACCCACTCATGCCAAAACAGAGAACGGCCGTCAGGCTAGTCATTCTGAAAAATCTCTAGAGAGGCTATCAGCTGCAACATTATCCTTTCTTCTTACTTTTTCCGTTTTCTGAACTCTGATTAAAACTTTGAAATACTAAAACACCGCTTGCGTTTTCTCAAAACTAATTTCTTCTGTAACACTGTCACTACGAACACTGGCGGTGGCCACGGTACGGGGCGTTCTTTATAATTCTTAATTAAGTTTACATGCATCCACTTTGCTCTACGCTTACCCATATCTATTAAATAATTTAGATTCCCCCTCTTCTCCAAAATTGAAAAAGGACCTTCGAACATATATGATTAAGAGTGACCTTCTTTCTGGACTTCATCTCCCACACAGAACCTTCTCTCATTTGCTCTAAGATCATGTTTCCGTTTAGTCTCCGCTTGACTTTCACTCTCGTTCTCTTTCACTAGTTGCCAAGCATCTCTTAAATTGTTTTTATAATACTCTAGATTAGTTATGTAGTCTTCTCTACCCTCTTTAAGCATTAAATTTCATTTCAACATTTCAAAGACCTTTTAGCTGGTGGCCCGAAACCAAAGGTAACTTTTTCTTTCAAGGTTTTATTTACACAGTGGCCGAAACAACTCTAAAGTTTTTGTTGAAACCAAAACTCCAGGTAATGCTTTTGTGTTTCGGGTTGATAAGGTGAGTTTTACGAGTTATTGCACACTCTTTCACATCCTTGTAAATATTTGGATACAACTACTCTTCTCTCTATGTCTTAGCAAAAAGACCAAACTTAGAAAAATAATCTTACAATCGTTTAACTACGGTCCTTGCGTTACAGCTTCTTTCGGGTATCGCCTCTGGATACCAAGTTAGTCTATCAATGATTGTCAACAAATATATACTCCCTCCCTTACTTCTAGGCAACGGTCCAACCATATCGATAACTACATTCTCAAAAGGTTCGCTTACCGAAGGAATATTACATAACGGAGCTCTGGGAATTACTTGATTCGGTTTCCCGGCAATTTGGCATTCATGACAGCTTAGAACATACCTCTTTACGTCACTCTTCATTCTAGGCTAAAAGTACGCCCTACTAATACACCTGAAAGTCTTATTTACTCCTAAATGTCCTTGCTCATCAGGTGCTAACTTGAAAACTTAGCTCACGAAGCTTCCTAGGAACTACTAATTGTTTGGTGATTTCCCCTTTACTACCTGACTTAGGACGAACATAACGACACAAAACTTCGTCCTTTAAACAAAAAGTTTCCTTACACACATCATCGAAATCATCATCCAGCTTGCATTAAAAAATTCGGGTTAGTGTCTCATCCTGTCTCTGAAACTTGACTAGTTCATCCTTATTCAAAAGGTTAGTGCCTAATTCATCACCGTAACTAGTACTTGATTCCACGACATTGACTACATTACTCTCGACAGCTACGCCTTCCCCGTGGCCTATCGCTGTCAACACCGATAGAGTTAGGTCTCTCAGCCACACTCACGCCAAGACCAACATCGCCACCTCTATCACACTCGTTCGAATCCACGAACTCACTCTCGTTCAAATCCACGAACTCACTCGTTCACGAACAAATTATGACCGTAGTCTATGTCTGTATCTAAACCTGACCTAGTTACTACCATTTCAGGCACTGGAATCTCACTCACAACAGGATTCACATTCTTTGATAAAGCTAAGTCATTACCGACAATAATGTCAAAGCCATCAACGGGCAAACTGACTTTCTAAATTCAACCTGACTTTCTAAATTCAACTTCAACAAAGGACAAAGAACACAAGTGTTAGGAAATCCACCTAACTTGACTTTTTCTTCCAAATTGATTTCTGCCTTGTTTGGCACACTCTCTCTCCTGCACAATTTCTCGCTAAATGCCCTTTCCCATTACATCGGAAGCAAGTTAATTCTGAGCCACTAGATGCCACTTTACTCTTACAAACCTTAGACGTATGACCAGGAATAGTCACTTTTACTCGCATTGCTTATTACTAGAACTGAAACATTTACCGCTTTGTACTTTACCAGACGAAGGATCATTTCGCTTCTTACTAACATTCAAATTATGAGTCAGACTATATTCGTCAGCTAACCTAGTTGCTCCTGCAAAAGGTACTTCTCGCCTATCTTCTATGTAAAGCTTAATCTCGGGATACATTATTTTTGAAGTTGTCTAGCAATACTAAGTTCTTTCAACCATCAAAATCCTCGACTTTAGCAGAAGTTAACCAATGAAAAAACAGCCTTTCTAACTTCTTATCGTATTCTACATACGTAATATTTTCGTCCTTTCTCAAACTTCTAAATTTCTTATGGTACGCCTCCGGTACTAACCTTTACGCGCTAAGAACAGTTTCTTTCACAATATCTATCATCACATCTCCTTAGGCATGCCACTATACACAGTAAGTACCCTACCACTCAAAACTGGCTGTAAATATAGTGTCCACATTTCTTTAGAACCTACTCTTTCCATTAACTTCTCAAAACACATGAAATATGTCGTTACATCTTCCTCATCAAACTTTGGTACTAATTTCAGCATTGCATTCATACCTAACCTATCAGTTTCATTTTCGTTCTGGCTTGTCTGACTGTTAAGGGTGCTTTGCCTTAACCGAGCGATATCCAACTCATGCATACGTTCTTTCTATCTTTCTTCCTATTACATTACCAATATTTCTCTCTCTTGCTGCATTTTCATTACTTCTCTCTCTTGCTGCATTTTCATTGATTCTCTCTCTTTCTCTTGCTGCATTTCTCTCTCAGCTGCTCTTTCCTCTCTCTCAGCTGCACTTTCCTCTCTCTCCGCCGCTCTTTCATCTCTCTCATACTTTTCTCTTTCTTTCTTTTCAACATACTCATGGAGATCATTCCCCTCTAGACCTAGAAGCTTACCAGACTCAATAAACTCTTTCACTGTCTCACTCATTCTGGTTCTTTCTATATTCTCCCTGTTTCGATGTTACGGTGCCGAATAGCCGAACAAGGTCGCTAGTATGTCACGAACCCCATGAGGTCTGCTAATAGGTTTGAAATTATAATAAACAAAAAGAATTCAACACCAATAGTTGAAACTGGGGGTACGAATATAGAAACACAAACAGAACAAAGGTTTATTTACAATCTTACTAACAAAGATAAATGCAGAATGGTTTCTCCTATTTACATAACACAAGTAAAATCATACAATGCGTGAACTGGGGAAACAGTGAGGTAATGAAAATACTTGCTGGCCAGTTTTGCAGCTGACGGAAAACGATGCTCGAAGTGATGGCTTCACAAAAAGAGAGCTGTAACTTCAGATGTCTTCTTGACTCCATATTGTAGAAAACCATGTATATTCTTGATACTCGAAGGGCAGGTTACTCCTCGAAACCACCTTGTAGGACGTTTCTTCTCTGAAGGCTAGCTCAACGTCAGAGTACCTCTGTCGTTCTCTGTAACTGGACGACTTGACTCGAATCCGACCAAACTCTCGTGCGCCGACTTCCTCCCCTTTCCTTTGTCTGTTCCTTTTTCTCTTATCTCTCTCTGGTGATCTCTCACTGATGATCTCTGCTCTGATCTCTCACTGATGATCTCTGCTGTTGATCTCTACTTCCTCAGGGCACATATATATATATATATATATCTATATCTATATTATATATATATTATATATCTATATATATATATATTCGGCGATCTGGGGCGGGGCTGAAGGGGGCGCAGCATAACAGCGAACGTCACTGACTCCCGAGTAGACCGGAACTTCTTAGAAGAATCTCGGCGAAATGTTGCATCAGAAATCACGGCGTTTCTCATGACACGACGACGTGTGTTGCGTCACACAACACGCCTGGCGATTCTAGAACCATCAAGAGAACAGTCACCTCCAACAGGTGCGCGAATGCCTCCTTGCTGCAGAACTTCTCGAAGAAGGTGCGTTTTCCTTTCCTTTAACTTAACATTCGTCGCTATGAAGCGATTACCAGGACAGACGTGGAAAAGTATTATTTTTTCGTTGTTCATTTACTCTCAGGCCTCGAAGCACACGCAGGTGGTCATCTAATGAGAGAATAATTGAAATTCCCATATATGAATAGCCCATGTCCTTTGGACATTCATTGTACCACCTTACTACGGACGAAATGAATTTGAGAATAATAGAGAAAACGCTATACTATAATAGATTCACATCAGCTGTGCATTAGATTTCTAAGCCAGTCCCTTACGACGCTCCTGATTGGCTGTTGATAAGCCAATCACAGGGCTGGAAACTTTCAGTCTCTCTCAAGAATTGACATATGCAGGATGTATGTTCCACTTCTCCTGAGGGATACTTCTTTCAAAATCATCCCTCAGGAGAGGTGGAACATACATCCTGCCTATATGATCTCTCGAGAGAGAGACAGCTTTCCAGCCATGTGATTGGCTTATCAACAGCCAATCAGGAGCGTCGTAAGGGACTGGCCTATAACATCAGATGCACTGGTGATGTGAATCTACTATAGCTAAATACTGTAGAAACAGCAATTGTTTATATTTATAGTGCCATAAAAATAGGGACTCATTTGATATCATTAGTATTATTACTATTAATGTAATTATTATTATGTTTACCCATTGCCAAAGAGCTCGTCAGACTGGTTTAGCCCTCAATATTTTGAGAAAACTCAAAGGCATGGTCCCCAACACCTCTTCCCCCCCCCCCCCCCCCCCCCACCTTGGTTTAACTGGAAACACAAAGACCAAGTAAGCCCCCAATCGAGTGGCGTTGCAATCAGTCACGTCTTGCAGGATTCAACTACACCATCCACCGACAATAACAATGAGAATTTATCCATCATTGTGGAAGCTTAAGCCCCTCACTCCAACACAGATAGGTGGGAATAAATCATGTTTTGATGATGGAGGCATTAACTTACCCAGCTAGAGATTGCCTATGGCCCAATACTGGTATACCCACACCTAAAGCTTGCAAAAGAATGCTGAATTGCCTATGCAGGCTTGTGCCAGCAATGAAAGGTGGTCAGAAATCCAGTTTTGATGACGGAGGCATTAACTTACCAAGGTTGAGGTTGCCTATGGCTGTAAACTGGTATAACCACTCCTAAAGCTGGCAATACAATAAAGAATTGCTCAAGCATGCTTATGCCAGCAACAAAAGATAGACAGAAATCCAGTTTTGATAAGGGCGAACATTCCTTATGTAAAGGATGCTATGGCCCACTAGTTATCCATTACAATTAAACTGGCAAGTAAATGCCGAATTGCATAGAGCTTATTCCAGCAAAAAAGGCGGGCGAAATCCAGTTTTTAGACTTAGGCATTAAGCTTATGAGCTAGAGGTTGCTATGCCAAACTGGACCCATAAGGTTAAAGTTTGCCAAAATTCATGGCCAAATTGCTTAACAGCATATGCGCACCAAAAGAGGGGCATTAAAGTTTTGATGCTTAGGCTTACTTATTGAGCCTAGAGGTTGCCTTATGGCCCACTGAATCCAACAACTTAAAGCTTGCAATACAATGCCGAATGGCAGCAGGTCCAGTTTTGAACAAAAGGTGGACGATTATCATTATGCTTATGAGGCTTAGCTATCAAACTAGAGGTTGCCTATGGCCCAAACTGGTATACCAACACCTAACTTGACAATTTACAAGCAATTGCTTAAGCAATGGCCTTATGCCTTGGCAACAAAAGTTGGCCAGAAATCCGGTATTGATGATAGAGGCATCAGCTTATCAAACTAGAGTTTGCATATGGCCACTAAAGTGGCAAAATACAAAGACGAAATGCCTTAGCGTCTTATACCAAAACAATAGCAGAAAGCCAGTTGATTGACAGAGGCATATTTCCAAGGAGTTGACCTATGGTCCCAAAACTGGATACCACAACTAAAGCTGGCAAAATACAATGCGAATTGCTTAAGCAGGCTTATGCCAGCAACAAAAGGTGGGCAGAAATCCAGTTTAATGACAGCTTCATTACCTTACCAAGCTAGAAATTGCCTATGGCAAAATAGTATACACCTTAAAGTTGTAAATACAATGCAGAAGTTGTACCGCAGCTATACCAGCCCAACAAAGGTGGACAGAAAATCCAGTGCTGAACAGAGGCCATAAAAGCTACCAAAGAGAGGTTGCCTATGGCCCAAACTGTTTACACCCCCATGCTAAAGCTAGCTTACAATTGCTTGGATTGCTTAAGGCGGTTATGCCTAGGCAACAAAAGGTTGGCCAGAAATCCGGTATTGATGATAGAGGTCTTACCTTCCATCTTACAGTTCAACTAGCCAGTGATAAGACAATGATGGCATTACAATTTGTGATTCCTTAAGCCAGGCCTTATGCATGCAATAGAAAGGTGGGCAAAGAAATCCGTTTTGAGATTGGAGGCATTAAGTTACCAAGGTCCGAGTTGCCTATAGGCCCAAAACTGGTATACACACCTAGGCTGGATATAGAGCCGATTGTTTTGTAAGGAGGCTTAGACCAGCACAAATTGGTGCAGAAATCTAGTTTTTATGAAGGAGGCATTAGATTTGGCCATGCTAGTGTTTGCATATGGCCAAAAACTGGTATACCCACACCTAAATCTGTCATCACAATGCCGAATTGCTTAAGCACGGTTATACCAGCAATCATGTTTTGTCATTACAGTGATGACGAAAAAAAAAGGCCCGTAAGCTTAACGCTATTTTAGGGTTGCTATCGCCATACTGGTACCCATCTAAGCCTGCATTACCATGCGAAACTTTTGCTTATAGGCTGGCCCTAGCACAAAGATGCAGATTCCAGTGTGGGACGAGCATTAGCTAACCTCCAGCTGAGATTCTGCAATTAATGCACAAAACTGGGTATACAACCAACTATCTGGAATTACAATGCCAAAATGGCTTTACAATGCCTATTGCCAGTACACAGATGTTGGCAGGAAAATCCAGTGGATTGACGATTGACAAGTAGCTTTTACCAAGGTTAGAGGTGCCTATGGCCCAAAATCTGGTATTCAAACCCGCAACCTAAAGCCTGGCATTCCGCACTGCCAAATTCCTGAAAACTTAATGCAAGGCCCTTAGCTTGCCTACCACAGGTATGCCAGAAATCCAGTTTTTTGGAAAACGAAGCAATTAGCCTAACCAGCTTAGTCCTGGCCCCTATTGCTACATACCATGGTAACCCAAAATTCCTGGCCCAAAATACCCCATGTTCAATGCTAGCAGCCTTATCAGCAACAAAAGATGTTTTGCGATTCAGTTTTGAAAATGGACCGGAGAAACCAATTAAGCTAAAAAACCAAGAGGAGGTGCGTATGGCCAAAAAATCCTGGTATCCGCACTTAGCCTGGCATTACAATGCCATGCCCTATCCAGCTGCCAGCAACGAAATTGTGGCAGAAATCCAGTTTTGATGATGGAGGCATTAGCTTACCAAGCTAGAGGTTGCATATGGCCAAAAACTGGTATACCAACAGCTAAATCTGGCATTACAATGCCGAATTGCTTAAGCACGGTTATGCCAGCAACAAAAGGGGGGCAGAAATCCAGTTTTGATGTGGCGGATTATCTTACCAAGCTAGAGGTTTGCCTATGGCCAAAAACTGGTATAACCAACAGCTAAACTTTGCATCAATGCCAAATTACTTAAGCAAGCTTATGCCATGCAACGAAATGTGGGCATAAATCCGTTTTTCATGAATGGAGGCATTAACTTACCAAGGTAGAGGTTGCCTATGGCCCAAAACTGGTGTACTATGGCTCACTACTGGTATAACAACACCTAAAACTGGGAATACAATGCCCAACTGCTTAAGAAGGCTAATGCCAGCGACAAAAGGTGGGCAGAAATTCTGTTTTGATGACGGAGGCATTAACTTACCAAGGTAGAGGTTGCTTATGTCCCAAAAGTGATATACTAACACCTAAAGCTGTCAATACAATGCCAAATTACTTAAGCAAGCTTATGCCAGCAACAAAATGTGGGCAGAAATCCAGTTTTGATGATGGAGGCATTAACGTACCAAGGTAGAGGTTGCCTATGGCCCAAAACTGGTATACCATGGCTCACTACTGGTATAACAACACTTAAAACTAGCAATATAATGCCCAACTGCTTAAGAAGGCTTATGCCAGCGACAAAAGGTGGGCAGAAATCCAGTTTTGATGACGGAGGCATTAACTTACCAAGATAGAGGTTGCCTATGGCCCAAAAGTGATATACTAACACCTAAAGCTGTCAATACAATGCCGAATTGCTTGAGCAGGCTCATGCCAGCAACAAAAGGTGGACGGACAGAAATTCAGTTTTGATGACGGAGGCATTAACTTACCAAGGTAGAGGTTGCCTATGGCCCAAACCTGGTATACCAACACCTAAAGTTGGCAATTCAATGCCAAACTGCTAAAGTAGGCTTATGCCAGCAACAAAAGGTGGGTAGAAATACACTTTTGATGTTAGAGGCATTTATTTACCAAGGTAGAGTTTACCTATGGCCCAAAACTGGTATACCAACACCTAAAGCTGGCAATACAATGCCGAACTGCTGAAGCAGGTTAATGCCAGCAACAAAAGGTGGGCAGAAATCCAGTTTTGATGATGGAGGCATTAACTTACCAAGGTAGAGGTTGCCTATGGCTTAAAATTGGTATACCAACACCTAAAGCTGGCAATACATTGCCTAACCGCTTAAGCAGCCCTAATGCCAGCAACAAAAGGTGGGCAGAAATCCAGTTTTGATGATGGAGGCATTAACTTACCAAGGTAGAGGTTGCCTATGGCCCAAAAAAACTGGTATACACCAGCACCTAAACTGGCTATACAATGCCAATTGCTCAAGCAGGCTTAAGGCAGCAACAAAAGGTGGGCAGAAATCCAGTTTTAATGAAGGAGGCATTAACTTACCAAGGTAGAGGTTGCCTATGGCCCAAAACAGGTATATCAACACCTAAGGCTTGCAATGTATTGCCCAACTGATTACGCAGGCTAATGCCAGCAACGAAAGGTTGGCAGAAATCCAGTTTTGATGATGGAGGCATTAACTTAACAAGGTAGAGGTTGCCTATGCCCCAACACTGGTATACCAACACCTAAAGCTGGCTATACAATGCCAAATTGCTCAAGCAGGCTTAAGGCAGCAACAAAAGGTGGGCATAAATCCAGTTTTGATGGTGGAGGCATTACCTCACCAAGGTAGAGGTTGCCTATGTCCCAAAACTGGTATACCAACACCTAAAGCTAATGCCAACAACAAAAGGCGGGCAGAAATCCAGTTTTGATGATGGAGGCATCAACTTACCAGAATTGAGGTTACCTAAGGCCTCTTAATTGGTATACCAACACCTAAAACTGGCAATACAATGCCGAACTCCTTAAGCAGGCTAATGCCAACAACAAAAGGTGGGCAGAAATCCAGTTTTGATGGTGGAGGCATTAACTTACCAAGGTAGAGGTTGCCTATGGCCTAAAACTGGTATACTAACATCTAATGTTGGGAATACAATGCCGAACTACTTAAGCAGGCTAATGCCAGCAACAAAAGGTGGGAAGAAATCCAGTTTTGATGATGAGGGCATTGAACTACCAAGGTATAGGTTGCTATGGCCCAAAACCCTGGTATACAACACCTAAAGTTGGCAATCAATGCCGAATTGCTTAAACAGGTAATGCCAGCATAAAGGTGGGCAGAAATTCAGTTTTTGATGATGGAGGGCAAAAATAACTTACCAAGGTAGAGGTTGCCTATGGCCCAAAACTGGTATACCAACACCTAAAGCTGGCAATAAATTGCCGAACTGCTTAAGCAACCTAATGCCAGGAGCAAAAGGTGGGCAGAAATCTAGTTTTGATGATGGAGGCTTTAACTTACCAAGGTAGAGGTTGCCTATGTCCCAAAACTGGTATACCAACACCTAAAGCTGGCAACACAATGCAGAACTGCTTAAGGAGGCTAATGTCAGCAACAAAAGGTGGGCAGAAATCCAGTTTTGATGATGGAGGCATTAACATACTAAGGTAGAGGTTGCCTATGGCCCAAAACTGTTATACCAACACCTAAAGCTGGCAATACAATGCCGAACTGCTTAAGCAGGCTAATGCCAGCAACAATAGGTGGGCAGAAACCCAGTTTTGATGATGGAGGCATTAACTTACCGAGGTAGAGGTTGCCTATGGCCCAAAACTGGTATACCAACACGTAAAGCTGGCAATACAATGCCGAACTGCTTAAGCAGGCTAATGCCAGCAACAATAGGTGGGCAGAAACCCAGTTTTGATGATGGAGGCATTAACTTACCAAGGTAGAGGTTGCCTATGGCCCAAAACAGATATACCAACACCTAAAGTTTGCTATACAATGCCGAATTGCCTAAACATGCTAATGCCAGCATAAAAGGTGGGCAGAAATCCAGTTTTGATGATGGAGGCATTAACTTACCGAGGTAGAGGTTGCTATGGCCCAAAACAGATATACCAACACCTAAAGTTTGCTATACAATGCCGAATTGCTTAAACAGGCTAATGCCAGCAATAAAAGGTGGGAAGAAATCCAGTTTTGATGATGAAGGCATTAACTTACCAAGGTAGAGGTTGCCTATGGCCCAAAACTGGTATACCAACACCTAAAGCTGACTATACAATGCCGAACTTCTTAAGCAGGTAAATGCCAGCAAGAAAAGGTGGGCAGTAATCTAGTTTTGATGATGGAGGCATTAACTTACCGAGGTAGAGGTTGCCTATGGACCAAAACTGGTATACCAACACCTAAAGCTGGCAATACAATGCTGAACTGCTTAAGCAAGCTAATGCCAGCAACTAAAGGTGGGCAGAAATCCAGTTTTGATGATGGAGGCATTAACTTACCAAGGTTGAGGTTGCCTATGGCCCAAAACTTGTATACCAACACCTAAAGCTGGCAATACAATGCCGAACTAATTAAGCAGGTAAATGCCAGCAACAAAAGGTGGGCAGAAATCCAGTTTTCATGATGGAGGCATTAACTTACCAAGGTAGAGGTTGCCTATGCCCCAAAACTGGTATACCAACACCTAAAGCTGGCAATACAATGCTTAACTGTTTAAGCAGGCTAATGCCAGCAACAAAAGGTGGACAGAAATCCAGTTTTGATGATGGAGGCATTAACTTACCAAGGTAGAGGTTGCCTATGGCTCAAAACTGGTATACTAAAACCTAAATCTGGCAATAACAATGCTGAAACTGCTTAAGCAGCTAATGCAGGAACAAAGGTGGGCAGAAATCCAGTTTTAATGATGAGGCATTAACTTGCCAAGATAGAGGTTGCCTATGGCCCAAAACTGGTATTCCAACACCTAAAGCTGGCAATGCAATGCCGAACTAATTAAGCAGGCTAATGTCAGCACCAAAAGGTTGGCAGAAATCTAGTTTTGATGATGGAAGCATTAACTTACCAAGGTAGAGGTTGCCTATGGCCGAAAACTGGTATACCGACACTTAAAGCTGGTAATACAATGCCGAATTGCTTAAGCAGGCTAATGCCAGCAACAAAAGGTGGGCAGAAATCCAGTTTTGATGGTGGAGGCATTAACTTACCCAAGGTAGAGGTTCCCTATGGCCCAAACTGGTATACCAACTCTTAACGCTGGCAATTACAATGCCGAACTTCTTAAGCAGGTTAATGCCAGCAACAAAAGGTGGGAAAATAAATCCCGTTTTGATGATGGAGGCATTAACTTACCAAGGTAGAATTGCCTATGCCCAAAACTGGTATACCAACACTAAAGCTGGCAATACAATGCCAAATTGCTTAAGGAGGCTAATGCCAGCAACAAAAGGTGGGCAGAAATCCAGTTTTCATGATGGAGGCATTAACTTACCAAGGTAGAGGTTGCCTATGGCCCAAAACTGGAATACCATCACCTAAAGCTGGCAATACAATGCCAAATTGCTTAAGCAGGCTAATGCCAGCAACAAAAGGGGGGCAGAAATCCAGTTTTGATGATGGAGGCATTAACTTACCAAGGTAGAGGTTGCCTATGGCCCAAAACTGGTATACCAACACCTAAGCTGGCAATACAATGCTGAACTGCTTTAAGCAGCCTAATGCCAGCAAACAAAATGTGGGCGGAAATCCAGTTTTGATAATGGAGGCATTAACTTACCAGGTAGATTGGTTGCCCCCTATTGTCCCAAAACTGGTATACGCCAACATCTAAAGCTGGCAATACAATGCTGAACTGCTTAAGCAGGCTAATGCCAGCAACAAAAGGTGGGCAGAAATCCAGCTTTGATGGTGGAGGCATTAACTTACCAAGGTAGAGGTTGCCTATGGCCCAAAACTGGTATACCAATAATTAAGGTGGCCGGCCGGCTAATGCCCTTTTTTAAGGACAGGACTTTGATATTCATACCACTTAATAAGGTGACTTGGGACATCTCCAAACCGCAATATGATTTCCGCCTCTGACCTTCGGTTTGTGACGCCAGGGCAATTTATCCCGAAAATAACCATTTTTTCAAATTCTATCTCCTCCCTTGATATTTAATATTAAGACCTGGGATTACTACCATATATAGACCTGATGTCGACCTCCAATCAGATGGAGAGTTATTTTTCTAAAAGTAATTTTTTTGCTAGATATGAATTTTTCAATATGGTAAAAAAATAAACCCTATAAATCACGAGAAAAAAAATTATAAAAAAAGTCGAAACAAAAATTGGAAAAAAGGGCTCTATTTGATTGTTCTATAATGTCGTTCTGAGTTATATACTAAATTCCAATGTTATAGCTTTAAAACTAAGTGAGGAGATAGATTTTGAAGGTCAATAAGTATAGTTTTGAGATACGGGCGTTCAAAGTTTTCCTTCCTTGTATTTCTATAAAGACAATGTTAATAAATAATGATTATTATGAATGTATTTTTCTGTTTTGTGTATTAATAAACCAAAACTATTTTATTTATCATAATTTAATCATAAATGATGATCCCTTTCCTCATATATCGTAGCCTGGGGCACTGCTTGAGGCAAGATGGGGCACTCCTTCCTACGTAACCCCCTCTCTCCCCTTCACTAACTCGGCTTATTACAGTGAATTTTCTTCTGTATGTTAGCGAGATGTTTTCCTTGTATTTTCCTCTTTGGCATGATGACATTCTTGCCGAAACAAAGATAAACAAACGTATAAATGCAAGAGAATGTCAAAGGTGAAACTCGAAGGTGTACTCTCTTTTTACAAAGACAATTTAATAAATCATGATTATTATGAATTTCATATTCCATTTTGGGTATTACAAAACCAAAACTATGTTATTTATCATAAATGAAGATCTCTTTGCTCAAAGACCGTAGCCTTGGGCACAGTGTGACGTGTGCTGTCAGGCAAGAAGGGGCGTTACTTGGCAACCCTCCCCTCTCTCTTCACTAACTACGCGTATATTATGATATTCTGTAATAATACTTGAGCGATTTATCTTCATCTGTATGTTAGCGAGATGTTTTCCTTGTCTTTTCCTCATTGGCATGATGAACTTCTTGCCGAAACATACATAAACATACGTAAAAGCAAGCGAATGTCACGAGGTGAAACTCGAAAGTGTAATCTACTTGAAGTCTATGGTCCAACTGATTCATGATTGAACCAGATACTCGCTTCTTGCGAGCCATGGAATCTCTACAGATGCCATTTCTCACAATTTCTTTGCCAATAATTATCAAAATTTACGATAACAGAAGAAATATTGCATTTTCTTGTACGGATGAATGTTTTAGGCTTATTGAGTTATGTTTACTAATTGCCCTGTAACTACGAAAGTGAGAGGAATTTTGACGAAATGTTTCGTATACTTATTCTCAATTGCCATATGAAGCTCCATGAATTTTTTCACGACTTTGCATTTTTCGCCCTATACCACCATATATAGGGGTTCCGTCCGGCCCCCTTAAAGCTGGCAATACAATGCCTAACTGTTTAAGCAGCCTAATGCCAGCAACAGAAGGTGGGCAGAAATCCAGTTTTGATGATGGAGGCATTAACTAACTAAGGTAGAGGTTGCCTATGGCCCAAAACTGGTATACCAACACCTAAAGCTGGTAATACAATGCCAAACTGCTTAAGCAGGCTAATGCCAGCAACAATAGGTGGGCAGAAACCCAGTTTTCATGATGGAGGCATTAACTTACCAAGGTAGAGGTTGCCTATGGCCCAAAACAGATATACAACACCTAAAGTTTGCTATATAATGCCGAATTGCTCAAACAAAGTAATGCCAGCAATAAAAGGTAGGTAGAAATCCAGTTTTGATGATGGAGGCATTAACTTAGGCCAAAAGGGTTTTAGAGGTTGCCTATGGCCCAAAACAAATGGGTATATTCCAACACCTAAAGCTGGCAATACAATGCCGGAAAACTCTTAAAAGCAGGTAAATGGGCAGCCAAGAAAAGGTGGGCAGGAAATTCCCTAGTTTTGGATGAATGGAAGGCATTAAACCTTTTACCGGAGGTAGGAAAAGGTGCCATGCAAACTGTAAAAAACCAATAACTTAAAGCTGGCATAAAACAATGCCTAAACTGTTAAGGCAGCCTATTTTGCCGCCAACCCAAAAGGTGACAAGAAATCCAAAGTTTTGATGGGATGGAGGCAGGTTAACTTAAACCAAGGTTGAGGTGGCCTATGCCCATGTGAATTACCTTTTAAAAACCTGGCCCAAACCCTGGATATACCAATAAACTTTTAAAGCCTTGGCAAATACCTTAAAATGGGCCTAACTTTGTTTAAGCCAGCCCTATAATGGCCAGCCAACAAAAGGTGGAACAGGAAAATCCAGTTTTGGATTGATTGGAGGCCAATTAAAACTTTACCAAGGTAGAAGGTTTGCCTAATGGCCCAAAAACTGGTTTTATACTTAAAACCTTAAATCTGGCAATACAATGCCGAACTGCTTAAGCAGGCTAATGCCAGCAACAAAAGGTGGGCAGAAATCCAGTTTTGATGATGGAGGCATCAACTTACCAAGGTAGAGGTTCCCTATGGCCCAAAACTGGTATACCAACACCTAAAGCTGGCAATACAATGCCCAACTGCTTAAGCAGCAACAAAAGGTGGGCAGAAATCCAGTTTTCATGATGGAGGCATTAACTTACCAAGATAGAGGTTGCCTATGGCCCAAAACTGGTATACCAACACCTAAAGCTAGCAATACAATGCTGAACTGCGTAAGCAGGCTAATGCCAGCAACAAAAGGGGGGCAGAAATCAGTTTTGATGATGGAGGCATTAACTTACCAAGGTAGAGGTTGCCTATGTCCCAAAACTGGTATACCAACACCTAAAGCTGGGAATACAATGCTGAACTGTGTAAGCAGGCTAATGCCAGCAACAAAAGGTGGGCAGAAATCCAGTTTTGATGATGGAGGCATTAACTTACGAAGGTAGAGGTTGCCTATGGCCCAAAACTGGTATACCAACATCTAAAGCTGGCAGTACAATGCTGAACTGCTTAAGGAGGCTAATGCCAGCAACAAAAGGTGGGCAGAAATCCAGTTTTGATGATGGAGGCATTAACTTACTAAGGTAGAGGTTGCCTATGGAACCCAACTTGTATACCAACACCTTAAGCTGGCAATACAATGACGAACTGCTGAAGCAGGTTATTGCCAGCAACAAAAGGTGGGCAGAAACCCAGTTTTGATGATGGAGGCATTAACTTACCAAGGTAGAGGTTGCCTATGGCCCAAAACAGATATACTAACACCTAAAGTTTGCTATACAATGCCGAATTGCTTAAACAGGCTATTGCCAGCAATAAAAGGTGGGCAGAAATCCAGTTTTGATGATGGAGGCATTAACTTACCAAGGTAGAGGTTGCCTATGGCCCAAAACTGGTATACCAACACCTAAAGCTGGCAATACAATGCCAAACTTCTTAAGCAGGTAAATGCCAGCAACAAAAGGTGGGCAGAAATCCAGTTTTGATGATGGAGGCATTAACTTACCAAGGTAGAGGTTGCCTATGGACCAAAACTGGTATACCAACACCTAAAGCTGGCAATACAATGCCGAACTTCTTAAGCAGGTAAATGCCAGTAACAAAAGGTGGGCAGAAATCCAGTTTTGATGGTGGAGGCATTAACTTACCGCGAGGTAGAGGTTGCCTATGGCCCAAAACTGGTATACCAACACCTAAAGCTGGTAATACAATGCCTAACTGTTTAAGCAGGCTAATGCCAGTAACAAAAGGTGGACAGAAATCCAGTTTTGATGATGGAGGCATTAACTTACCAAGGTAGAGGTTGCCTATGGCCCAAAACTGGTATACTAAAACCTAAATCTGGCAATACAATGCTGAACTGCTTAAGCATTGCCTAATGCCAGGGTAACAAAACTGGTGGGCAGAAATCCAGTTTTGATGATGGAGGCATTAACTTACCAAGATAGAGGTTGCCTATGGCCCAAAACTGGTATTCCAACACCTAAAGCTGGCAATGCAATGCCGAACTAATTAAGCAGGCTAATGTCAGCACCAAAAGGTTGGCAGAAATCTAGTTTTGATGATGGAAGCTTTAACTTACCAAGGTAGAGGTTGCCTATGGCCGAAAACTGGTATACCGACACTTAAAGCTGGCAATACAATGCCCGAACCTCTTAAGCAGGTTATATGGCCAGCAACAAAAGGTGGGAAGAATTGCAGTTATTTGATGAAAATGGAGGCTTAACCTTAACCAAGGTAGAGAGTTGCCTATGGCCGATAAACTGGTATACCGACACTTTAAAGCTGGTAATACAATGCGAATTGCTTAAGCAGGCTAATGCGAGCAACAAAAGGTGGGCAGAATCCCGTTTTGATGGTGGAGGCATTAACTTACCAAGGTAAGAGGTTGCCTATGGCCAAAACTTGGTATACTGCCAACACCTAAAAGCTGGCAATAACAATTCCAAATTGCTTAAGAGGCTAATGGCCAGCAACAAAAGGTTGGGCAGAAATCCAGTTTTCATGATGGAGGCATTAACTTACCTTAACCAAGGTAGAGTTGCCTATAGGCCCAAAACTGGATACCATCAACCAAAGTGGCAATACAATGCCAAATTGCTTAAGCAGGCTAATGCCAGCAACAAAAGGGGGGCAGAAATCCAGTTTTGATGATGGAGGCATTAACTTACCAAGGTAGAGGTTGCCTATGGCCCAAAACTGGTATACCAACACCTAAAGCTGGCAATACAATGCTGAACTGCTTAAGCAGCCTAATGCCAGCAACAAAATGTGGGCGGAAATCCAGTTTTGATAATGGAGGCATTAACTTACCAAGGTAGAGGTTGCCTATGGCCCAAAACTGGTATACCAACATCTAAAGCTGGCAATACAATGCTGAACTGCTTAAGCAGGTTATTGCCAGCAACAAAGGTGGGAAGAAATATTTTGCAGTTTTTGATGTTTATGGAGGCATTAACCCCTGGCTTACGCCGAATTGGGCAAAATTTTGGATGGATTGGAAGGCCAATTAAAAACCCTCGTTTAACGGGGGGGCCCCCCCCTGGGATTGGACGTATTAAACGTCGAGTCAAAATGTCTCCCGTATTGCCGATGGAGATCATACGTCGGCTCAAAAAGTTTTTTTTTTTAAAAATTCGCGGAAAAATACTTATAGGGCCTACAGCCGAAAACTTTTGTATCACGCGCCTTGGGGGATGCTGGGAGTTCACGGATCAAGGCGTTGTTTTGTTTACAATCGCTACGCAGGCGCGCAAGCGCGAATTTCTTTCTTATCGCACTAAAAAGTATCAGTGACACATCTCGGAAATTATTTCGTCACTTTGACATAATTATTGCACCATTTTAAATTATCCTTTACATGAAGATTATATATGAAAATGTGCGCAATTTCGTGCACAATACAACAAAAAAATACTCATGATTGTAGCTTTTATCAATTTTGAAATATTTTCATATAAATAACGATAAGTGCAAAAATTTCAACCTTCGGTCAACTTTGACTCTACAGAAAAGGTCGAGAAACGCAATTGTAAGCTAAAATTCTTATATTATTGTAATATTCAATCATTTTGCCTTCATTATGCAACAAATTGGACGTCTCTAGCACAATATTTCGATTTATGGTGAATTTATGAAAAAAACTTTTTCCTTACGTTCGTGCGATAACTCTTCCGATAAATTTTTTCGTGCGATTGTCCTAATGTTTGAACCCTTTTAAATTTGCCGTTACATAAAGTTTATATATGGATATGTGCGCAATTTCATGCACAATACAACAAAAAACAACCCATGGTTGTAGCTTTTATCAGTTTTGAAATATTTTCATATAAATAACGTTAAGTGCAAAAATTTCAACTTTCGGTCAACTTGACTCTACCGAAATTGGTCGAAAAACGCAATTGTAAGCTAAAACTCTTATATTCTAGTAATATTCAATCATTTACCTTCATTTTGCAACGACTTGGAAGTCTCTAGCACAATATTTCGATTTATGGTGAATTTATGAAAAAAAAAAAAAATTACGTTCGCGCATTAACTCTTCCGAAAAAATCAGAATTTTTTTGTGCGATTGTTGAAATGCTTGCACCATTTAAAATTAGCTGTTACATAAAGTTTTATATATGAAAATGTGCGCAATTTCATGTAGAATATAACTAAAAGTGATTGAAGGTTGGTAAGCTTTTCTCCTTTTTTCGAAATATTTGCATATAATCACGATAAATAGAGAAAAAAACCACGTTCGGTCAAATTTGACTCTACCGAAATAGTTGAAAAACGCAATTGTAAGCTAAAACTCTTACGGCCTAGTAATATTCCGTAATTTTTCTTCATTTTGAAACAAATTTGAAGTCTCTAAAACAATATTGTGATTTATGGTGAATTTTTGAAAAATATATTTACCTTCACTCCGCGCGCTGATTCGCGTCCGCAAGTCTCCCGAAATACGTACATGGCATTATCCTAATATTTGCTCCTTTTCATATTAGCCTTTTATAGAGTTTCATATATCAAAATGTGCGCAAATTCATGAAGAATACAATAAAAAATAATTGAAGGTTGTAGCTTTTTTCCATCTTCGAAATATGTGCATATGAAAAAATATATATATTAAAATTTCGACATTCGGTCAAATTTAACTCGTCCGAAATGGTCGAAATCTGCAATTCTAATCTAAAAACTCTTACAGTATCGTAATATTCAATCATTTGTCTTAAATTTTGAAACTAATTGGAAGTCTCTAGAACAATATTGTGATTTACGGTGAATTTTTGAAAAAAATATTTTTTTGCGTCCGCGCGTTACGAATTCGTACATCATTTTTGTGATAATATTTTTCCGGTGTTGCTTTTATTGTTTTACAATGTATTATATATCAAAATGATCGCAATTTAGTGTACAATACAACGCAAAAAAAAGTAACTGGTTAGCTTTGATGTTTTCTGCACAGCGTGATTTGAATACAATTATGTATGAATTTTTTTTTTCGCTACCATATATCGCATTATTTACATATGATAATGATATTATTTTTCATTTCTGATGGTTGCATTCTAAACTTCAGGCAATGACAAAAAAAGGAGCCAAAAATGAACTCTTAATCAAAATTCAAAAGTACGCGCGCTGTAATTTTTTGAAAAAAATTATTTTTTCCACTTCCGCGCTCACTTCAAACCAGGCCCGGCATACGGGAGGCGTTTTATTTTTGATTTTTAGGGCTCCGGCGTAAGAGGGTTAACTTACCAAGGTAGAGGTTGCCTATGGCCCAAAACTGGTATACCAACACCTAAAGTTGGCAATACAATGCCAAATTGCTTAAGGAGGCTAATGCCAGCAACAAAAGGGGGGCAGAAATCCAGTTTTTTCAGGATGGAGGCATTAACTTACCAAGGTAGAGGTTGCCTATGGCCCAAAACTGGAATACCATCACCTAAGCTGGCAATACAATGCCAAATTGCTTAATGCAGGCTAATGCCAGCACCAAAAGCAAGAAATGAGTTTTGATTATGGAGGCATTAACTTACCAAGGTAGAGGTTGCCTATGTCCCAAAACTGGTATAACCAACACCTAAAGCTGGCAATACAATGCCAAATGTTAAGCAGCTAATGCCAGCAACAAAAGGCAGAAATCCAAGTTTTGATTATGGAGGCATTAACTTACCAAGGTAGAGGTTGCCTATGCCCAAACTGGTATACCAACACCTAAAGCTGGAATACAATGCTGAACTGTGTAAGCAGGCTAATGCCAGCAACAAAAGGTGGCAGAAATCCAGATGATGGAGGCATTAACTTACGAAGGTAGATTGTTGCCTATGGCCCAAAACTGGTATACCAAAACATCTAAAGCTGGCAGTACAATGCTGAACTGCTTAAGGAGGCTAATGCCAGCAACAAAAGGTGGGCAGAAATCCAGTTTTGATGATGGAGGCATTAACTTACTAAGGTAGAGGTTGCCTATGGCCCAAAACTTGTATACCAACACCTTAAGCTGGCAATACAATGACGAACTGCTGAAGCAGGTTATTGCCAGCAACAAAAGGTGGGCAGAAACCCAGTTTTGATGATGGAGGCATTAACTTACCAAGGTAGAGGTTGCCTATGGCCCAAAACAGATATACTAACACCTAAAGTTTGCTATACAATGCCGAATTGCTTAAACAGGCTATTGCCAGCAATAAAAGGTGGGCAGAAATCCAGTTTTGATGATGGAGGCATTAACTTACCAAGGTAGAGGTTGCCTAGGCCCAAAAAACTGGTATACCAAAAACACCTAAAGCTGGGCAATACAAGCGAAATTCTTAAAGCAGGTTAGATGCCAGCAACAAAAGGTGGGCAGTGAAATCCATTTGATGATGGAGGCATTAAACCTTACCAAGGTAGAGGTATGCCTATGACCCCCCAAAAACTGGTATACCAACACCTAAAGCTGGCAATACAATGCCACGAACTTCTTAGCAGGTAAATGCCAGTAACAAAAGGTGGCAGAAATCCAGTTTTGATGGTGGAGGCATTAACTTACTCAAGTAGAGGTTTGCCTTGGCCCAAAACTGGTATACAACCCCTAAAGCTGGCAATACAATGCGAACTTCTTAAGCAGGTAAATGCCAGCAACAAAAGGTGGGCAGAAATCCAGTTTTGATGATGGAGGCATTAACTTACCAAGGTAGAGGTTGCCTATGGACCAAAACTGGTATACCAAACACCTAAAGCTGGCAATACAAATGCCGACTTCTTAAGCAGGTAAAATGCCAGTACAAAAGGTGGGCAGAAATCCAGTTTTTTGATGAGGAGCATTAACTTACCGCGAGGTAGAGGTTGCCTATGGCCCAAAACTGGTATACCAACACTAAAGCTGGTAATACAATGCCTAACTGTTTAAGCAGGCTAATGCCAGTAACAAAAGGTGGACAGAAATCCAGTTTTGATGATGGAGGCATTAACTTACCAAGGTAGAGGTTGCCTATGGCCCAAAACTGGTATACTAAAACCTAAATCTGGCAATACAATGCTGAACTGCTTAAGCAGGCTAATGCCAGGAACAAAAGGTGGGCAGAAATCCAGTTTTGATGATGGAGGCATTAACTTACCAAGATAGAGGTTGCCTATGGCCCAAAACTGGTATTCCAACACCTAAAGCTGGCAATGCAATGCCGAACTAATTAAGCAGGCTAATGTCAGCACCAAAAGGTTGGCAGAAATCTAGTTTTGATGATGGAAGCATTAACTTACCAAGGTAGAGGTTGCCTATGGCCCAAAACTGGTATACCAACTCTTAAAGCTGGCAATACAATGCCGAACTTCTTAAGCAGGTTATTGCCAGCAACAAAAGGTGGGAAGAAATGCAGTTTTGATGATGGAGGCATTAACTTACCAAGGTAGAGGTTGCCTATGGCCGAAAACTGGTATACCGACACTTAAAGCTGGTAATGCAATGCCGAATTGCTTAAGCAGGCTAATGCCAGCAACAAAAGGTGGGCAGAAATCCAGTTTTGATGGTGGAGCATTAACTTACCAAGATAGAGGTTGCCTATTGGCCCAAAACTGTATACCAACCTCTTAAAGCTGGCAATACAATTTGCCGAACTTCTTAAGCAGGTTATTGCCAGCAAACCAAAAAGGTTGGGAAGAAATGCAGTTTTTTGATGATGGAGGCAATTAACTTACCAAGGTAAAGGTTGCCTATGGCCCAAAACTGGTATACCAAACACCTAAGTTGGCATACAATGCCAAATTGCCTTAAGGAGGCTATGCCCAAGCAACAAAAGGGGGGCAGAAATCCAGTTTTCATGGATGGAGGTATTAACTTACCAAGGTATAGGTTGCCTATGGCCCAAAACTGGAATAGGAATAACCAATCACCTAAAGCTGGCAATACAAGTGCCAAATTCCTTAAGCAGGCTAATGCCCAGCAACCAAAAGGGGGGCATAAATCCAGTTTTTGATTATGGGGAGGCATTAACTTACCAAGGTAGAGGTTGCCTATGGCCCAAAACTGGTATAACCAACCACATAAAGCTTGCAATTACAATGCCAAAGTTGCTTAAGCAGGTCTTAATGCCCATCAACTAAAGGTGGTGGGCAGAAAATCCAGTTTTGATGATGGGAGGCATTAACTTACCAAGGTAGAGGGGTTGCCTATGGCCCCAAAACTGGGTATACCCAACCCACCTAAATCTGGCAATACAATGCTGAACCTGCTTAAGCAGCAGCCTAATTGCCAGCAACAAAAGGTGGGCGGAAATCCAGTTTTGTATAATGGAGGCATTAACTTACCAAGGTAGAGGTTGCCTATGGCCCAAAACTGGTATACCAACATCTAAAGCTGGCAATACAATGCTGAACTGCTTAAGCAGGCTAATGCCAGCAACAAAAGGTGGGCAGAAATCCAGCTTTGATGTGGAGGCATTAACTTACCAAGTAGAGGTGTCCTATGGCCGAAAACTGGTGGTAACCGACACTTAAAGCCTGGTAATACAATGCCGAATTGCTTTAAGCAGGCCTAATGCCAGCAACAAAAGGTGGGCAGAAATCCAGTTTTGATGGTGGAGGCATTAACTTACCAAGATAGAGGTTGCCTATGGCCCAAAACTGTATACCAACCTCTTAAAGCTGGCAATACAATGCCGAACTTCTTAAGCAGGTTATTGCCAGCAACAAAAGGTGGGAAGAAATGCAGTTTTGAGATGACTACTTCCAAGGTAGAGGTTCTATTGGCCCAACTTGGTTCCAACAAGGTAGAGGTCCCACCTAAAGTTGGCAATACAATGCCAAATTGCTTCTTATGGAGGCTAATGCCAGCAACAAAAGGGGGGCAGAAATCCAGTTTTTAGATGATGGATTGGCATTAAACTTACCAAGGTAGGAGTTGCCTATGGCCCAAAACTGGAATACCATCACCTAAAGCTGGCAATACAATGCCAAATTGCTTAAGCAGGCTAATGCCAGCAACAAAAGGGGGCAGAAATCCAGTTTTGATGATGGAGGCATTAACTTACCAAGGTAGAGGTTGCCTATGGCCCAAAACTGGTATAACCAACACCTAAAGCTGGCAATACAATGCCAAATTGCTTAAGCAGGCTAATGCCAGCAACAAAAGGTGGGCAGAAATCCAGTTTTGATGATGGAGGCATTAACTTACCAAGGTAGAGGTTGCCTATGGCCCAAAACTGGTAGCAACACCTAAGCTGCAATACCAATGCTGAAATGCCTAAAGCAGGCTAATGCCAGCAACAAAAGGGGGGCAGAATCCAGCTTTGATGGTGGAGCATTAACTTACCAAGGTAGAGGCTTGCTTATGGCAAAATGGTATACCAACATTAAAGCTGGCAATACAATGGCTGAACTGCCTTAAGCAGGCTAAAATGCCAGGCAACAAAAAGGTGGGCAGAAATCCAGCTTTGATGGTGGAGGCATTAACTTACCAAGGTAGAGGTTGCCTATGGCCCAAAACTGGTATACCAACACCTAAAGCTGCCAATACAATGCCGAACTACTGAAGCAGGTTAATGCCAGCAACAAAAGGTGGGCAGAAATCCAGTTTTGATGATGGAGGCATTAACTTACCAAGGTAGAGGTTGCCTATGGCCCAAAACTGGTATACCAACATCTAAAGCTGGCAATACAATGCTGAACTGCTTAAGCAGGCTAATGCCAGCAACAAAAGGTGGGCAGAAATCCAGTTTTGATGATGGAGGCATTAACTTACCAAGGTAGAGGTTGCCTATGGCCCAAAACTGGTATACCAACACCTAAAGCTGGCAATACAATGCTGAACTGCTTAAGCAAGCTAATGCCAGCAACTAAAGGTGGGCAGAAATCTAGTTTTGATGATGGAGGCATTAATTTACCAAGGTTGAGGTTGCCTATGGCCCAAAACTTGTATACCAACACCTAAAGCTGGCAATACAATGCTGAACTGCTTAAGCAGGCTAATGCCAGCAACAAAAGGTGGGCAGAAATCCAGCTTTGATGATGGAGGCATTAACTTACCAAGGTAGAGGTTGCCTATGGCCCAAAACTGGTATACCAACACTAAAGCTGGCAATACAATGCTGAACCGCTGAAGCAGGTTAATGCCAGCAACAAAAGGTGGGCAGAAATCCAGTTTTGATGATGGAGGCATTAACTTACCAAGGTAGAGGTTGCCTATGGCCCAAAACTGGTATACCAACACGTAAAGCTGGCAATACAATGCTGAACTGCTTAAACAAGCTAATGCCAGCAACAAAAGGTGGGCAGAAATCCAGCTTTGTTGGTGGAGGCATTAAACTACCAAGGTAGAGGTTGCTATGGCCCAAAACTGGTTATTACCAAACACCTAAAGTGGCAATACAATGCGAATTGCTTAAGCAGGTAATGACCAGCGACAAAGGTGGCAGAAATCAGTTTTGATGAGGAGGACATAACTTACAAAGGGTAGGAGTTGCCTATGGCCCAAAAATGGTATACCAACACCTAAAGCTGGCAATGACAATGCCGAATTGCCTAAGCAGGTTAATGCCAGCGCAAAAAGGGTGGGCAAAAAGGGGGAAATCCAGTTTTCAAATGATGGAGGCCTTAACTTTCCAAGGTTTTAGAAAGGTTGGCCTAATGGCCCAAAACTGGTTATCCAACACGTTAAAGCTGGCCAATACAATGTGAACTGCTAAACAAGGCTAATGCCAGGCAAACAAAAGGTTGGGCCAGAAATCCAGCTTTGTTGTGAGCATTAACTTAAACCAAGGTTAGAGGTTGCCTATGGGCCCAAAACCCTGGGTAATACCCACAGCCTAAAGCTGGCAATACAAATGCCGAAATTGCTTAAGCAGGTTAAAGCCAGCGACAAAAGGTTGGGCAAGAAATCCAGGTTTTGATGATGGAGGCATTAACTTTACCAAGGTAGGAGTTGCCTATGGCCGGCAAAACTGGTATACGCAACACGTAAAGCTGGCAATACAATGCCGAACTGCTTAAGCAGGCTAATGCCAGCAACAAAAGGTTGGCAGAAACCCAGTTTTGATGATGGAGGCATTAACCTTCCAAGGTAGAGGTTGCATATGACCCAAAACTGGTATGCCAATGCTTAAGCTGGCACAGCAAGTTTCCATAGTTTACTCCATTAGTGACCCATAAATGGTGCCACCCACCAGTGATCCTTTTATTCTTATAAGTCGAATGAATCAGGCGATCAGCAGAGTTTTCTGATCAACTTTTCAATATGACCAGCTGCTAGCTGAACTTGCTGGACATTACCACTCACGGTGATAAGGTCCGATGTGTCAAACCGTGAGGGCATTTGTATGAGTGCACCACCACTCTTTTCTGTGAACTCTATCAGTGTTCTACCCTGGACTCCGTTGATGGCCCTGTGGAATTTCCTCGGAATGTCCAGCTCGATGGTCACATAACCTTCCATATCCTTTGAGAAAGTAAATGGGACCATTTTCCCATTGAATATTATAGAGTTGTCCCATCTTGAGAGAGAGAGCCCATTTGTGCGTGTTCCAAGTCCCGAGCTCATCCTCCTGTCTATCTTGGGGGAATCGGGCTCTAGGTCAAATACAATTAGTTTACGCTGAGTTTTCTCTCTCTTTACAGAAGTTTCTTTTTGGGGCCTTTGGCACGTATCCTCATTTTGAGAGGAAGTGTCTTTCTCCTTTTCGGGTAGTTCTTCATTATTTGAGCATTCTTTCTTGATGCTCTTCTCCAACTTCTTTACAGGTCGACCTTTGCATACTACCACTTCTCTTTCCATTAGATCTTCGGCGTCCTGAATTTTCACTTGATCATTTTGTTCTTCCACTATAACTTGTTCTTCCGTCTCTTGAGGATGACCCATTACCTCAGTTAAACGGGACAGGTCTTCCTTTAAGGTGCCATTCTCTTCCACGGCTCTAGCTAATTCAGTCTCGAGTAGACTGACCTTATTCTTAAATCCCTCTAGCTTGCTAACTAGAGCCGTGTACCTTCCTGCTCTTACCAAGTCATTGCTGTGAGCCTCCTCTAATTCGCTTTCTAGTCTTTGTCTTTCCTTTGACAAATTTTTAATAATTTGATTTAGTTCGGTCCTATTATTCTCCAAGTCTTCATTCTGTCTGATCAGTTGGGTTTCGTTTTCCATCTGGGCTCGGTTTTGTTCACTGGCCCTTCTCAGTTCTTCTTTCAGCAGACAGATAGATTTTTCCAGTTCATCATTACACTTCATTTTCATCTGCAGCTGGTCATTCATCTCGCGGAGATCAGCGATGGCTTTATTCGCCTCTTCGTTCTCTGCCTCCCTCTCTTTCTTGAGGGCTTCATAATCATCGAGAACGAGGCCAGCCTCTGCTTTCAACTGCTGGTTCGTGTGCCGGAGATTATTGATAGTTTTTGTTGTCCTTTCAATCACCGCCTTCCTATTTGCCTTGATGTTTTCAATCTCATTATTGAGGCGGACAATCTCTGCTTTCTGCTGGTCGTTTATTTGCTTAAGATCACTGGTTTCTTCAGTCCATCTTTTATTCTCTGCCTCTCTGTCTTTCTGGATGACGTTGATCTCAATGAAGAGGCGCTCAGTCTCTTTTTCCATCTGCTCCTTCCTCTCCTCGAAAAGACGTCTTTCTTGGTCAAGTAAAATTTCCATTTCTTTCAACTTTTTCTGGTCTTCGGTGTCGGTTGGCTCTTCAGTCACATTCTGGACTTCCTCCTCAGTGACACTAAGCGTCAATCAAAGATCGCTTTCGTTCGGCCTCCCCCCCACCGATTCTAGAGCGAACTTCTTCCAGTTCTTCTTCTTCTTGTAAGTTTCCTTCCTGGTCCTTTCCTAATAACCAAGTGGTGAAGAAAAAAATTCCTCCTAATATCATGCACAAGCCGGGAAATATCCAAGAGTTTCTAACGTTGTGATCAAGATGATCTTCCAGATTTTTGGCCACGAGTTCGCACTGTTGTCGGTCCTGTCGGGATAACCAAGGTGTTCCAAGCACTGGCCAGGGGCCGCAGAACGACGTAATCCAGCGAAGGACAGCAACGGGCGAAGAGGGCCGCTCGCAACGAATCAGCTGGTCCAGAAGACCGCTATCAAGACGAGCCTGGTAGATTCCCATCCCTGCGAAACAGAGCTTCTAGTAAAACAACGACGATCATCATAGCTTGAAGGCAAACTGCTTTAATTGCTGAGGAGAACATTGTACAATGTATGCAGATGACGACACCTTTCTCACTCCCTACTTTCTAAAACTGCCACGAGCTTCAAGAACTCTGAAGACGGGATTCCCTCTGCGGATTCCGTCTCCAGAGGAATGTAAAGATATTTCCCAGACGTACTTGCATGTAAACACACGCACGCACGCGCACACACGCACACGAACATACTTATACACTGATATGAAGAGAAATGAAATTCCGAAATCCCTGGAGACTCATTTCTCTCTCTCTCTTGTCATGGAACCTGAAGACCGAGGTTCCGTCCTCAGATGCCAATGTTTTCGCTGACATGCACGGACACACAAACGCATATAAAGGTAAATATAAATATATATAATATATTTTAACACATACATACATACATGTGTATATATATATATATATATATTTATATATATATATATATATATATTATATATATATATAATAAGTCTTAAAACTTCCAAAATATCCTTTAATATCCAATTCTCTCTACCTCTGCTTAATATATATATATATATATATATATATATATATATTATATATATATATATATAAGATATATAATATATATATTTATATATAATATATTATATTTTGTTTTAATATTTATTACGCTGAAGATCAATGGCTTTCTCTTCGGTGATGTATAACACATATAGAGTTAATAATTACAAATGCTGAATAATTACCGACGCTCTATGTATGCTTTATACACCATCGAAGAGAAAGCCGCTGACCCTCAGGGTGACATATTTTGAACCAAGTGTTGCCTGGGATGCTGATCTCTTTTAGTGTTTAGCTTCAGTTAACTTTTTAATGAGCTGGGTAAAATTGTCATCCAATGACAGTCTTGGCAATCTTCTTTATTATCTGAAACATATGATTGTGGAGCGTCAGGCGATCGAGATATTTTTGGGTAAATTTGATTAGTTTTGCTGTGTGTTATGTATTCTCAGTGGGATTCAAATCATATGATGAGGTTTGAAAGTAACGTGTTTTTATTTAAATACCTGCGATTTATTTTTTCAGTGAAAGACAATTATATCGAGATGATTTCACCCTAATGGTGTTTGGTGTTTTTGGAACAATAATAAAGCCAATTGAAAATGATCAATAAATTCCGTATCTAACAGTAAAATGATAATGCATTATCGCTTACTCGGAGAGTAAGCCTACAAAGTACTTTGTTGTTGTTGTTCTTTTTCTTCTTAATGCTGTTTTTCTTGTTGGGGCGGGGGGGGGGGGGGGGGGGGGGGGGGGGGGGGGGGGGGGGGGGGGGGGGGGGGGGGGGGGGGGGGGGGGGGGGGGGGGGGGGGGGGAAGAGGCGGGCTGGCTGGTTGAAAAGGCATTTGGAATTAGCCTGAAAACGGTGATTCGCTAGAGTTGAAGATACAGCAATTTTAGGATAGGATATTTACGATTTATTTATTAGAATGAAAATGAAAAAATAAATATATCCACGTGAAAACAGCACAGAAAAATTATTTTAATAAAATATGGCGTTTGTGTACATACATATACATACATACATACGTACATACATACACACAGGCTTATATTCATGCCATTTTTTATTCGGTTTCAACATGGTCATTTCCTAGTCGAAATATTCTCGAATGTTTGGCGATAATTGTGGCAACTATAATAGAAGTAGCAGTAGTAGTAGTAGTAGTAGTAGTAGCGGTGGCTACTAATCCCTTTGGGGACAAACACTGACACGAGATGACACGGGACAGGAAAAATTGACTGTCTTCTCATCAGGCTCATTAGGCAGGTAAGTTAGTTACCTTTCTCTCACCTGCGCCCCACCAATCATCCTCCTTGCTGTCACTCGCCTGAGAAGGGAGAGGAATGAAAAGGAAGGAGAGGAGATGAGGCAATTGTTTAAGAGAGGAAGAGGGAGAACATGATGAATAAGGTGGAATGAAAGCAGAAAAGATGAGACAAGGCAATTGTTCAAGAAGAGAAGATGGAGAACACTAAGAAGGAAAACAAAAAAAGGAATAAAAGAAGAAGAGAGGAGATAATGTAATTATTCAAGAGAGGAAGAGGGAGAACATGAAGAATAAGGTGGAATGAAAGCAGAAGAGCGAGAGGATGGAGAACACGAAGAAGGAAAATAAAAAAATGAATAAAAGAAGAGAAAAGATAAAATGCAATTGTTCAAGAACAGAAAAAGAGGAAGAAAGTGGAAGTGCCTTCGGAGTACCATGGCTTTAATTTCTTGTCCTCTTCATCTCTCGTCCTCTCCTCTCTCTCTCTCTCTCTCTCTCTCTCTCTCTCTCTAATCAGTGATTGGGTCCCTTTTTACGGCCAATCGGTTACGGCGTCTCGGTTAACCGGATTAGCATAATTTCCGGCTGCTGATTGGAAACAAAAGATTAGCGAGGGATATTTTTTTTTTTTTTTTTTTTTTTTCTCTCCACAGGATGCTTCTTCTGGCAGGGAAATATGGGATTCCTTCGCTTGGTGTTGTGGTCCGTGTCGTTGGATATTTCTTTATTTTCATTTATTTATTTAATTTTTATGTATTAATTTTTATTTATTTATTTTTTGTGTATTTATTTACTTTATTTATTTCTGTTTATTTGTTTATATTTTATGTATTTAATTTTTATTAATTATTTTGTGTATTTATTTATTTTAATTATGTATCTCATATTTATTTACATAGTTCTTTATTTACTCATGTATTTATTTATTTGATTATTTTTGTGTATTAATTTTTTATTCATTTTTGTATTTAGTTATGTATTTACTTATTTTTTAATTTTATCTATTTAAATATTCATTTATCTCATAATGTGTGTATTTGTTTATTTGTTTTTTATTCACTTATGTATTTATTAATTTGTATATATATATATATATATATATATATATATATATATATATATATATATATATATATATATACAAATTAATAAATACATAAATGAATAAAAAACAAATAAAAAATACATACATTATGAGATAAATGAATATTTAAATAGATAAATTAAAAAATAAGTAAATACATAACTAAATACAAAAATGAATAAAAAATCAATACACAAAAATAATCAAATATATAAATACATGAGTAAATAAATAACTATATAAATAAATATGAGATACATAATTAAAATAAATAAATACACAAAATAATTAATAAAAATTAAGTACATATAAACAAATAAATAAAAATAAAGTAAAGAATAAATACCACAAAATAAATAAAATAAAAATTAATATATATATATATATATAATATCATATAAAATATATATATATATATATATATATATACTATATATATATATATAGATATATATTATATATATATAATATTAATTATTATATATGCATGTATTTATATGTGTAACTTATGGTAGTGGTTCATTTATTTCAATATATATATATATAATATATATATTATATATATAATATATATATTATATATATATATATTTTGTTCATTTTTATATTTATTTACAGATGTATTTATTTATTTGTTTATTTTTACATTTTTTATGGCGTGATACGTGATGATTTAGGTGCCCACAAATTGTAGTATATTAATTTTTAAGTACCCAGTTCTAACCTTTATGTTAACTATAATCAGGCTATAATGGGCTGGGTATGTATTTTGGAGAAGGGTTGTGGATATTGACACAGATTGACTTTTAGCATGTGTCATATTCATAGTATTTGTTTGTATTTTTTTTCGAAATATGACCACTGTAGGGAAGTAGTTTCTTGCTCTGGAGGGGCGAGGGTGGCATTGGGGAAGGGGGAGGGGAGAGGAGAGGAGAGGAGTTGAGTTGGGAGCTAGAACCATTTTGAATAAATGCAGTTCAGTTGCATCGAAGAAGTAAATTGCATTTGTAGAATAAATACGAGGAGAATTTTTTATTTTCACTTACTCGGGGAGTAAGCCTACAAACTACTTTGTAGTTGCTGTTGTTCTTGTTATTGTTGGAGGTAAGAAAATGCCATTTGGAAGAGCATGAAAAGGTCTGAAAAAGGTGTCTCGCATTTATTGAAGAGACAGGAATTTTAGGATAGGATTTTTACGATTTATTTATTAGAGTGAAAATGTAAAAAAAATAATGTGCATGTTAAACAGTACCAAAAAGTTATTTCCAATTAAATATAGTGTATTTATTTTGATCTTCGTTGGCGAAACAAGGCTCTATTTGACCATAGATTTTAGCACGTTTTTAGTCTTGCACGCTTCCCGAGTAAGCTGGTGGTCGGGATCACCCTTTTTTTTGTTTTTTTTGGGGGGGGGGGGAAGGGAGGGGTCGGATTTTGTCAGTTTATCCTATTGACATTTAACGTAATTATCAGCGGTGTAAAAATGTTTTGCCTCACCCCATATTTTTTTCTTTTTTTTTTACAATTATGAAAATATGTCTTCCCAAAATGAAGCTTTTCTTTGGCCCTAAGTTGTCTGAATTTGTATATTGTTTTTATACATTCTACTGAATGTGTCTCCAAATGGATTTTTGAGCGTTCATGTCGTATTTCTTTTGAATAAAAATGAGCCTGTTGAGTTCCAGAATGAAGAAGAATAACCATTTCCTTATATATATATATATATATATATATATATTATATATATATATATATATATATATAATATATATATATATATATATAGATCTGAAGAATCGTAAAGCTGACCTTTTTTATGATTATTATAATAATTCTCCAAAGTTAATTTAAGGTATGAAATAATACTGAATAACTTTTGCGGTTCTAGTGCCATGTCATTAGGCCAACATTCGTAAAGCGAGTAAAATGGTAAAATGAAATATATGAAAATTAACGCATCTTGCCCCCCCCCCCCCCGCCCCCCAACTCCCCTGCACCCCCTAATGAAATTACCATGTTAATAGAAAAAATGTTAAAAGTTAATTTGAAAAATACATAAAGTACTGAATTTTAGAATATATGAAATACTGTTGAATAGCCTAACGGTGCTATGGCCAGGTCATTATAAAACGGAGTTTTCATAAATCAAATCAGATGAAAAATATGAATAATGGCTCATCCCCCTGCCACCCCTCCCCCGACTCCTCCACCCCCTAGTAGCCTGGGGTGAGTAATCCGACGCCATCCGCTTGTTCTTCCCGACAGGTCCTAAGTGGGTGTCGTCCAAAATTGAATTCGTCTTTGAAATGTGATTAAGGAGAATGTCGCTCATTATCGATGATCATTCTCTTTCTGTATTGCTCCCTCGAGACTGTACACTCTCTCTTTCTCTCTGTTATTGCTCCCACAAGACCAAATAGTTTAGTGTACACTCGCTGATATATATATATATATATATATATATATATATATATATATATATATATATATATATATAAAACTTGAGATCACGAAGTATATAAAACGTGATGCTATGTATAAATAAAGGTTTTTGCCACGGAGGAAAAAAATGAAAGGCGAGAGAACCAAGAACTTTCGGTCTAGCACGACCCTTTAGTAAAGGGTCGTGCTAGACCGAAAGTTCTTGGCTCTCTCGCCTTTCATTTTTTCCTCCGTGACAAAAACCTTTATATATATATATATATATATATATATATATATATATATATATATATATATATATATCATATATATATATATATATATAAATTGTAAACATAACATTAACTCATTCATCCCACGGTACCAGCTCCTCTCTCTCTCTCTCTCTCTCTCTCTCTCATTTTTTAAGGTGTGATTAGAAAATGCAGAGCAGCAAGCGGATACTCAAATTGAGAATCGCTAGCACAAAGTCAAGCTTGTTCGTATCTGTTGATACATGGAGTCGACTTAATATAGATACATCCAATTGTCAGGCCGAATCAAGATGGCATTTCTGATAGCAACGAACACAGTTGTCAAGATGGTTGCAGTCAGTGCTTCATGGCGATGCAGCATCAGGTGATAGGAACCACTGAGAGAGAGAGAGAGAGAGAGAGAGAGAGAAGAGAGAGAGAGAGAGAGATTCGTAAGCATTATAACCACATACATATTGGTGTAGGATAGATGTGACAGCCTTTAGTAACTTCGTTTATTTGAGGGTATGAATGGAAATGCAATATATTACTCAAGCCTCATCTCCCGTAAAGTATGTGTGTGTTCAAATATTATAATAGCTGTATTTTATTGTTACTATTAATTATTCACAAATAACCTGCTTTTAATCACTATCACATCCCTACTTCTCCTCCTGCTTTCACCCCATTTTTATTTTATTTATGTAACCAGCCTTTTTTTTTTCTCCTGCTTTCGCCCTTTATATATTTCATTTACATAACCATTTTTATTTATATATAATGGCGACCCTCTGTCTGCTTTAGGGGTAAGGCCATATTCTTTGAATATTTTAACATTTTTTCAGTCACTATTCTCCTTCTGGTTTTTTTTTTTTGGCCAAGTCTAATTAGGGGCGTTTTATTGTCTCCGGTCGGCCTTCGAATTGAATTTAAATATGATGTATTTAAACTATTTATGTTGCGAAGAAATTTTTTCCTATGAATTGCATGTATATATAGTTATATATATATATATATATATATATATATATATATATATATATATATATATATAGAATAATATATATATCTATATATATATATATATTTATATATATATATATATTATATATCTTAAAGGCACTAGTAACAATCTATAATAAATAGTGGGGTTGATAACCTGAGGTCTTGCCAGTTAGAGACAGATGCAAAACGCTGGATTCCTCGGAGATGCTGAAATGAAAAAAACAAACAGGAAAGCTTACCGGCACATAATTGGGGTCAGTGACGCATTCTAAAGATCACGAGTTCCATGTATGTAGCGTGCATACATCTGTGCATCATTTGGTGAGTGTGAGTTCATTACGCGTGTCACAGAAAATGACAGAGGAATGGGACGTCCAACTGTCAAAGAAGACAACAAGTGCTTTCGGTGTAAGAGGACAAGGTAACATAGAGTGAAGAACTTTGAAAAAGTTAATATTTATAGTGACGAAATTCAGCTTCTAGAGAAAGGGAAGGGAGGTGTGGCACAAATTCTTTATTGACGAACTTTAATGTTGTATGGTGTCATAATTATGCTCTCTTTATTTAAGATGAATTCGAAGTCACCTTTTGGGTTTTCTCCAGACTAATTTTGACTATTGATAAACTATGAATGTTTGGACACTTAAGGGAAAATGGAGTACTTATTTAAATATGATTTTGAGAGGAATATGATAGTTTACCGTTTCTTTTTGGGTCATGCTTAGATAATTTTATTCCATTTTCATGTTAGCTAATTCTGGGAAATAAATAGTATATTTTTGTAACAACAAGAGTTTATATTAGTCTAGTTTGAAACTGTTTTCAGCCAGTTTTCAGCCAACTTCAGATATGGCATTCAACAGGAAAAAGGTAGGCCACGTTACCAGTTAGATGTTTTTTTTTTCATTTGTTTAAACGAGTGTCATTTGACCTCTTTAGAGAATTTTCCTCCTTAGATATATATATATATATATATATATATATATATATAATATATATATATAATATATACATACATATATACATATATGAATGATAGTCTTGTGGTTTAAAGCTCTCCACTGTACATCCTAAATCCTGGGTTCCGTGGGCCGACGAATTTCTTATCAACTAAAAAAAATTCCCCTTCGGCTCACAACTATGAAAATATATTAATTAATTCAGAAGTAGAGCGAATTAGGTATTAAAGGATATTTGTAGCTTAATGCGTACGTATGTATGTATGTATGTATGTATGTATGTATGTATGTGTGTGTGTGTGTGTACTCACGAATAATTCGCGTATTCGTAAACACCAACACAGTGTTATTCTTGCCCTCGCTCTTTTGTGTGTCAGTCTTGTATACATACAGACCGACTAAAGACATTCACACGCAAAAGACGAATCACCGGCGGCTGAAAGCGTAACGGCCATTTGAATCCCTCTGGTGCCAAACAACATGCCCGCGTGTTGTGCGACAGAGAGAGAGAGAGAGAGAGAGAGAGAGAGAGAGAGAGAGAGAGAGAGAGATCTAGTACATCTACTATAAAAAAGAGAGAGACCTAGCACATTTACTAAAAGAGAGAGAGAGGGCCAGAGAGAGAGAAACCTAGTACATCTGCTTAAGGAGAGAGAGAGAGAGAGAGAGAGAGAGAGAGAGAGAGAGAGAGAGAGAGACCTAGTACATCTGCTTGAGAGAGAGAGAGAGATAGAGCGGAATGCCATTAAGGATAATTAAACGTAGTCTTAGATGCCAATAGGAGCCGTGAACGACCCGATTTGCCATTTGACCCCACCCATGAAATTGACCTCTTGCCCTTTTTCCCATTTTCTCGTTTTGATTTTTTTTTTTTTTCCGTTGTCCCTTCCTCCTCTTCTGCTATTATCGTCATTTTCTCTTTTGATTTTTCTTCGTTCATCCAGTTCCCAGTTTTCTGCAATTTTCATTGTTCTTTTTCATTAATTTTTCTCGTGTTCTTCCTTTCGTCGTTATTTCCTTCTGTTCTTCGTCTCTATTCCAGTTTTTGTCTTCGTGTTCCTCCCTGTCTTCTGCTTCTTGGTCTTATCACTATTCTCCGTCGTTTTTTCTTCCTTTTTCGTTCCTTGTCTTTCCCTCCATCGCAAGCTTTCTCTACACCTCCCTCCCACCCATCCACCACCAAACCCGGCTTTTCCTTTCCTTCCCCTTACCCTTTTTCTCCTTGCTTTCTCCTTGACCCTTTCTCTCTTTCTCCTCCCACCACGCCTAATTTTTGTTGACCTGTTTGGACTTTGCCCCGATAGTTATGGGATTTCGCAGGATTTCACGCCCTGTCTCCCGACCTAAAGGATCCGCCAGACGGATCACCCCCGGACCGGATCAGCATCGAGGAGGCTCCTAATGGGATTTTCGGGTGTCCTCTTTGAGGATCCGTGTGATGTTGGTCGACTCGAAGGCCGGTATTTGTCATTTTATGGAGGACTCGATCGATGGATTTCGGGCCCAGCGTGACATCGGGAGAATGTAAACTTTCGGGACAGAGAGAGAGAGAGAGAGAGAGAGAGAGAGAGAGAGAGAGAGAGAAGAGAGAGAGATTTGTATGTATAATACTTCGTACATATGGATTTGCTCTACAGAACAAGTTGAGAGAGCTGTTTGTGGGTGCATGTAAGGTCATTCAAACATAGCTACATGTGTTGAGAGAGAGAGAGAGAGAGAGAGAGAGAGAGAGAGAGAGAGAGAGAGAGAGAGAGACCATGTATTGGCAAAACCAGAAGGTGACGGAGTAGACATCACAAATGGCTATTAACTCCCTCGTTATCTCCGAAAAGGGGCAAACAGGTCAGTAATTAGGCAGTAATTAATTGAAAACCGTTCATACCCAGGTGAAACAGCCCACGACACGACAAAATGGGCGCACAGTTGGGTGTTTTGACCTGTGATGCCCCTCGCACTGTGCGACCTCGAGGAATTTTCCAGCCGACTTCTTCCAAACAAGGTCGGGTAATGATCGGCCGTGGAATTGCTTTCGTCACGGACATTTCGTTGGCTGGAAGGACTGGAAGTGTCATCCGAGTTTGGACTCGGTACGCTCTTAAGGCCTTAGTGTGCAGTATGCGAATGCATATATTAATAATAATAATAATAAAAGGAGTCCATAAAATCGCCAAAATATAGAAAGTAAGTAAAGTACTTGTAGTCTCTGAAATATAGTACTTTTCTATATTTGGCGTTTTTATGGGCTCATTTTATTAGATGGAATTCTGTTGTAACAACATTTTTACCATTATTTTTACCACACACACACACACACACACACACCACACACACACACACACACATATATATATATATATATACATATATATATAATATAATATATATTATATATATATATATATATATATATTATGTATATCGAGATATTATTGGTGCGTTTCGAATGTGGGTTACACTATTGATGTCTATACTTTGCATTGAGCACATACTGTAAAAATATTATGAATGATGGCTTAACCCGCACGTCCCCCTTCTCTCTCTCTCTCTCTCTCTCTCTCTCTCTCTCTCTCTCTCCTCTCTCTCATGAAAACTCTTCTCTCTCTCTCTCTCTCTCATTGAAATAGTTTCCTCCTAAGGTCGCCTCATAAAGGACAGCCTAGACAAGTGAATAAGAGGCCACTTAGAGCAGACGAAATGAACCCCATTTTTCTTCTGGTTATTACAGGCTTGTTCTTCTTCTTCTTCTTCTTCTTCGCCACTTGATTGAACGTAGACTTCGGAAGGACCCCCCCTCCTCCCCCCCCCCAAAAAAAGGACGAAGGAGTCCTCGGCGTTCGAGTTAATTGGTATGGGAGGAGAAAAAAAATATAATCGATAATCGTACTCGTCTCTCTCTCCATTATTATTTTTACGTTCTTTCCAGCCGACCACCATCTCCTCCTCCCCCTCCTCCCTCGAGACTAATAATTGAAGTTGTTCTCTGTAATTGTTTATTACGGCTGTTTCTTTTCGCTGGTGACACTTCGGGACGGAGAAAATGGCTGTTCTGGAAACCCCGAGGGCGTGTCCTCCTCCTCCTCCTCCTCCTCTGGATCCTTACGTCTTTCCAGGCGTCCTTCATCATTTCGACATGAGAACTCGGTGTCTGATGAACCCTGGAACTCCAGATTTCCCCGGCAGTGCCATGAGTGTTACTTAAGGTTCCTTAAGGACGAAGGTTCCTAGAAGCGTCCCTTTGGCACCTACCTGCTGCCTTTTTCATCCCTTTCACTGTACCTCCGTCCATATTCTCTCTCCTCTATCCGACTTTCCACCCTCTCTAACAATTGTTCCATAGTGTAGCTTTGAGGTTTTCCTCTTGTTACGCCTTTCACACCTTCTTACTGTCAATTTCCCGCTCAGCGCTGATTGACCTCATAGGTCCCAACGTTTGGGCTAGGGCCTAAATTCTGAGCTTTTGATTGTGCGGTCGTTCTGGTTTCCTTTGGTTGGTCAGAGTCCATAGGGCTACACCAGGTATCCTCATCACTGTCACAACTTATGGCTATGGCATCCGTGGCGGCATAAGCCTCCTTAATGTAAACCAACCATCACGAATTGTTCTGAGGCACAGTTAGGATTTGTTGGCACACTGTATCAGCAGTTTAACATTTTGTAGGAGCGGTTGCTACTAGGGACTTGAAAATCAAGTGCCCACAGGCCCACTCAATAAAAGGGGCGATTTTTGACATGATGTTACCACTTGATTGATTATTATAGTTTTTGCGTGCTCTTGTTTCTGTTCAGTAACCTGTACATCCCGAGTTTTATCAGACTCAGTCTTATATCTAGAGACCTATGATGACCTATGCCTTATATTCTGCATGTTGACCTCACGACTGCTTTAACGTCTTTACTTTCAGACTCTTCGTGTCACATTTCCTTGTGATGCCATTCGTGCTAATGGAATGAAATGGAATATAGAGTTTAGGCCAAAGGCCAAGCACTGTGACCTACGAGGTCATTCAACGCTGGCAAGGAAATTGACAGTGGGTAGATTTGAAAGGTGTGACAGGAGGAAAACCTCAAAGCAGTTGCCCTATGAAATCATTGTTAGGAGAGGGTGGATGGCAAGATGGAAGAAAGATAATATGAATGGAGGTGCAGTAAAAGGAACGGAAGGGGTTGCAAGTAGGGGCCGAAGGGACGCTGCAAAGAACCTTTAGTAGTGCCTACATTACACCCCGTGAGGTGCACTGAGGGCAATACTCCCTTACGGGGATTCGGACTAATTATGAAGATGATGAGGTTTGACGGGGAGACTCATTATCCTCAGGCCTTAAGTAAAGGTTACATTTGACCTTGAGACGGCTCCTTTCACGATCTGTGAAAGTTTATTGTCACCTGAGGTACTCCCGAACTTTTTTTTTCTTTCTTTTTTTCCAAAAGGGACCTCACAAGACAGTAAGAATAACATGATAATGTTCTTCTGTTATTTTGTTATAGGGAATTAAGTATCAAGCGCTCTTATTTTATCATTAAGCCTTACTGTCTTCTAACTGCGATATCATGAATATGAAAGACGTACCCTTTGGTGGGAAGTGCAATCAAAGAACTTCGCGTGGTTAAAAAGAGAAGTCTATCTTAGATTAACCAGACCACTTAGCTGATTACCAGCTCACCTTTGGCTGGCCCGAAGGATTAGATATTTTGACGTGGCTAGGAACCTATTGGTTACTTAGCAACGGGACCTACAGCTTATTGTGGGATCCGAACCACATCGAGAAATGAATTGCTCTCACCAGGAATAAATTCCTCTGATTCCGCGTTGGCAGAGCGGGGAATCGAACCTGGACCCTGAGATCGGTAGTCAAGCATGTAACCGTCTCGTTCAAATTCATTTCTCGATGTGGTTCGGATCCCACAATAAGCTGTAGGTCCCGTTGCTAAGGAAACAATTGGTTCCTAGCCACGTCAAAATATTTGATCCTTCGGGCCAGCCCTAGGAGAGCTTTTTATCAGCTCAGTGGTCTGGTTAAACTAAGATATACTTAACCGACCCGTCCAACGAGTATCTGAGTTCACATGGTACACTAAGCATTGCTAAAGGGTGTTTTAGTATCCCTT
Organism: Macrobrachium nipponense; assembly: GCF_015104395.2. Classification (NCBI taxonomy): domain Eukaryota; kingdom Metazoa; phylum Arthropoda; class Malacostraca; order Decapoda; family Palaemonidae; genus Macrobrachium; species Macrobrachium nipponense. The sequence continues at coordinate 58,363,101 of NC_087208.1, read as the reverse complement.
CGTTCATAGCTGCCCCCCCCCCCCCTCCCCCATATATTTTAGGCCTCCACATTTCAGCCTTGTACTTGACCTCCTTAATGGCTTGCATCCTTTGGTCTTTCCGCCCAACCTCAGTCCAACTTTGGGGTTTTCTACCAGTTCCGCCTTTCGATCCTCCTACTTCGTCTCCTTTATTTTCTGAGTCTCATTATTTTGGTGTCCAGCCACTCCAACTTTCTAATCTTTGATTCGGAAACTGTATAGATAGATATGTAGATAGATGGATAAGTTTGTTTATAGATAGATAAGTTTATTTTTAGATAGCTAAGTGTATTTATAGATAGATAAGTTAATTTATAGATAGGTAAGTTTATTTATAGATAGATGGATAAGTTTATTTGTAGATAGATAAATTTATTTATAGATAGATGGCGTACAGGATACAATGATAATATAAACATATACAATACAGGAAACAAATAATGCCTTAACACTAAGAAAGACTGACATATATAACTTACTGTAGTCCAACTCCAGTCCTATATATTACATTTAAACACAACACAGCATTAGTTTCAACCATACAAACTCATGATTTCATAAAATATTTCACACATTACACCATTGTCAAATCTTGTAAACAAATCATTTACATACGCATGTTGTTGGGAAACATGAAAGTAGCAAGTATATGAATTTATGTAAACATATATCATTGTTTTAGAGACGTGAATGCAAGTAGAATACAGCAATCGCTTCAATGAATAATACTTTGTAATTGTTACATCTGATGGACAAGTTTTCAGTATGGAAATAACACGGCATTTACGAGTCTACAAACCCTCAACGTGGAATGACAGTAAGAAACGGCACTGATATTATGTGAGTTGTAAAGCCAGTACTCGTATATATTCTAACTATGAATAACATATGTGATTACAAATAGGTTACAGTTATCGGCAATTACGTGACTCAGATCAGAGCGAATAAAACCATGTGTTATATACGTTTATAATTGAATATTTTAACTACGAATAAGCAACGTGGTTACTAATAGATAACAGCTGTGTTTGCTTGCGTGCGGTAAATGCCCGCCTGCCATTTTTCGGCGTCACTGCGAATGATTAAAATATCGGGGTAATTGCAACTTCGCGTAATGACGTGTCTGGCGGGAGAGAGATAGAGAACATTGCAGAAGGCCGCCACATCCCAAACCGAAGCTCATCGTTGTCATCCTCCGACATTCTGCGTATTCCAGCAATTCCAGCGGGAGCTGCGCCTTGTAATAAGCGATTTCATCGACTCTGGAGCGGAACATTTTTGATCACATCTCCTGGAATCAACTCTTCCTCGCGCCTATACTACTACTCCCCCCTCCTCCTCTTACCACCACCAGGGAAGGGATCTTCTCTCGAAGGGGGTTGCGGGCGAGGGGTCGATTTTGGTAGGGGTGGGCGCTCTACGATTTCTGGAGAAGAAGACCTCGAATCACAGGGGAAAGAGGATTGGCATGGTCGCCTCAGAGGAAGTCACTGGGAGACGATTACCACCGGGGTATCGTTGAAGGGTCTCGCTTCTGGAGGAGACCTCGAGGTGGAAAACGTATCACAGGGGGAAGGGATTGCAGAAGACATCTCAGGGGGGGGGGGGGCGGGAATCTTTGGGAGACTTACACCGGGGTATCGGTAAAGGGGTGTCTCGCTTCTGGAGGGATCTCGAGGAGGAACGTATCACAGGGGGAGGGGATTGGAGTGGTTGCCTGTGGGACGGCACCATACCCAGTGGGTATTGGATGTCCTCGGGAAAGGGACGTAACACCGCGGGTATAGGAGGGGTCGCTTTTGGGGAGACCTCGCGAGGCAGTGGGTAGTTGCGGTGAGGTTCGTTTTTGGCATAACCTCGAGGAGGGAACGTACCACATGGTTGATTGAGAGGTCCGTGTAGAGGGGCATAAGAGCTTTTTGGGGGGGGGGGGGTGGGGGGTACGCACCTCAGGGTATGAAGGGGTCGCTTATGGGGGGGTGGGCGCGTTGGGACCTCGGGGACGGTACGTACCTCAGGGTATGAAGGGGGGGTCGCTTATGGTGGGGGAGGGGGGACCTCGGGAAGATGACGTACCACGGGACGAGGGCAATATAGGGTTAGGGAGCTTGAAAAGAAGAAGAAAAGGAAAAAAAGATAATGACCAGGAATTGTCAGAGATGGAATATTGGTGCGAGTCATTTCAATTACGTCTTGCTCACGGAACTCCTCATCATGCTCCTCTCCACCTCCCCCCCTTCCTCCCCTCACTCACCCCTACCGGCATTCTTAAATGGAGAATCTATTATGCCTTTGCTTTTTACTCCCCTCCCCGTCAATTTAGGAAGATGCGAAAATTAATGTTTTATTTCATCTATTATTATTGTGTTCTGCCTTGTGAGAGGGATGAATGTGTCACGACTCCCGTAGCTTAGTGAGAGAGAGAGAGAGAGAGAGAGAGAGAGAGAGAGAGAGAGAATATTGTTGCGACAATATTTTGTATAACATTATTATTATTATTATATTATTACCCTACTTCAAAGTGTATTATATAATAATTCATATTTTTATAGCTTTCGTTTTTGGGACCTTACATTTTCGGCCAAACATATCCACCGGCCGGTACCTCTCATTGACGTTTGGGAAATGAACGGAAAACCATATTCCTTCTGTTCCTTTAACGGATTATGTCGTTCTTTGGAATTATTATTGATGATGATGATGATAGCTTGTCAAATCATACGTTTTGGATTGAATCGTCTCTGTCGGCCGCAGTGGTTGGTAGTTGAAGGCCGTGCATGTTCCTTTGCAATACGATTTCTATTTTAGCTTATTCGCTCTTTTCACGAGAGAAGTAAGGAAGGCCGCTATAGTTGTATGGCAGACATTGACTACCATCTAAAGGCGTGAGATATAATATCTGCGAAGGTTTGTGCATGTTAAGCCGAGTATACGTGTTTGGTCAGCATGATTTGGACATCTACCTTTTCAGTATGACATTGTAGTGCGTTGACTTGTACTTTTGCAGTATGTTGAGTGTATACATTTGCAGAATGTTGAGATTATATTTTTGCAGTATGTCGAGTTTATACATTTGCAAAATTTTTAGTTTATATTTTTGGAGTATGTAGAGTTTACGTTTGCAGAATGTTGAGATTATATTTTTGCGGTATGTCGTGTTTATGCATTTGCAGAATGTTGGGCTTACATTTTTAAGGTATGTTGTGTTTATACATTTGCAGCATGTTTAGTTTTTTGCAGTTTATTCAGTTTATGCTTTTGTAGTATGCTGAATTTATTCATTGCAGTATTGAAGTTTTTGCAGTATTTTGATTCTGTACAATTGCAGTATGTTGAGTTTTTGCAGTTTGTTGAGTTTATACTTTTGCAGTATGCTGAGTTTATGCATTTGCAGTATGTTGCGTTTTTGCAGTATATTGATCGTGTACATTTACAGTATGTTTAGTTTTTGCAGTATATTGATTTGTACATCTGCAGTATGTTGAGTTTTTGCAGTATATTGATTTTATACATCTGCAGTTTGTTGAGTTTATACTTTTGCAGTACGTCCGGTTATGTGTTTGCAGTTATGGTTTTTGATGAGGTCTGTTTACCACTATTGCATTGCATTGGAGAATATCAGTATATGCTTTTATACCCCTGTACTGTTGCTTGCTTCCTCACTGTAAGCATTGCCTTTGCCTTTCACTCCTTTTACTATACCTCCTTTCATATTCTCTTTCTTCCATCTGGCTTTGCACTTTCTCCTATAATTGTTTCAACATTATTTTCAGGGCTGCATGACCTCGTAGGTCCTAGCGCTTGGCCTTTGGCATAAATTTTCATATTCCAGTTTTCCAGAAATGAATAGAAATAGAGAAGCTTAGAGGTCATTGGGGCTACTACATGGCAAAGGTTAGGAGAATGTAGCGTGTAAATGTACCATACAAGGCTAGAGCTCTTTCCGTGCCAGTCAGTCATTTTTTAACAAATTGCGTGATTTGCTTTCATATATTCTAGGTATGCATGTAATTATTGGTGTTCTCTTCAGAACTTGTTTTTCCTGTTTTATTTAATTTTTAAATTTATTTATTTATTTTTTTTTTTTTTGCTCTGGAAATATCACAATCAATTTTTGGATTGTGACATTCCACACTCCTGCGTCGTCTCTCTACGAAACGGGGTCACTTTTTATTCTTATTGAATTAAAAAAAAATATTTGTATTGCTGAAATCGTTTGTCATTTGTTATTTGATTTTGATGCAATTGTTCCAAATTTGTATTTCCGTGCTATTGCTTTCAATTTGAACTTGTCATACCATTATATTAATTTCAGATTTTGTATGCTGTAATGTTTAACTTACCTATTTGTATTTTTAAATCATGTCAATGTTTTACCGTTTTTTATTTACTATTTTTTTTTTATTTGCCAGCCTTGTCCTGTTTTGTTCAGAAATTTCTTAAGAAAACTCATGAATCTGTGGTGTTGATTTTCAATTGAGTTTTTGTATTTTCGAGAGTGGTTAGCCCCGGCTAGACGACGGCAGATGTGTGAACAATGACTTTATCAGTCAGTCTCTACTGGATGCTCTATGAGCAAGAGCCCGTAGTGGCATAAGGCCAGCTTAATCTCAAACAACAAGAACATTCAGCCATCGTTGATCACAAACAGAAGTAATAAAGACGTCAAAACTGTAAGGGAGAAACTGCCCCACCTGGAGAACGCCATCACGTTGTCACCTCTCGTCTTCTTCACCTGATCAAGTTGTTACAATAAAGCAAATCATTTCTTCGCGAGATAAGGCAACATGCTTCACTCCTGCCCCCCTCCCCCCTCACCCCTCACCCCACCCCCACCCCCAACACGTTTTTCCACATTTTTTTTTTCTACTCCCCTCCAGTCTCTCCCGCCCCCTTTCCCGCGCGCCGCCCCCCTTCCTTCCACAACACGTTTTCCACCTCCTTCTACTTCTACTCCCCCCGCCTCCTTTCTCACTGCCCTTTCCCCCCTCCATATCACCCCCAGTCCTTTCTTCCCCTCCTCCACCTCCCCCTTTTTCCCTTTTTCCCCTCCCCTTCCCCCATCTTTCTCCTCCCCTCCCCTCCCCTCCCACCCCTCCCTCTTTCCCGTCCCTTCCACTCCTCCCCTCCCCTTCCCGCCCTTCCACCTCCTCCCTCCCCTTTCCACCGTCCTCCTACCTCCTCCCCTCCCCTCCCCTCATCCCCTCCCTCTTTCTTCCCCCACTCACCCAACCCACACACACACTCGCCCCCGACCTCCACGAACTGTGTAGATAACCGAATCATGGGCGAAGAAGACCGCCCTCGGCCTTCCGATGATGGCGTGGAACACCTGACGGAGCTCTCGGAAAGGGTGTCTATATTTTGATTGGCAGGCGCGGCGTTCCGAAATTGTACCTCACACTCGCACGCTACGTATGAGCTCTTTGCACGTCGATTTCACCTCCTCTTCTTTTTTTTTTTTTTTTTTTTTTTTTTTTTTTTTTATGGGGGGATTTTTTTTTTTTTCCGTCCCCTTCACGCTGGGCATGTCTTATGTGCCAGGTGTTGTAAGCCAGGTCATTTTCCAAGTGATTTTCGGGTTTTTGTATACGCTATAAGGTGGTTAGTTTGGTATACGATGGGTATGTTTATTCTTTGGTTGATGTTTTTTCTGTACGCTAGGTTGGTATATTATTTAATATTTTCTATTGTTTGGTTAATATTTTTATACCTCGGTTTGGTGCATGTTGAATATGTTATTCTTTGGTTGATGTTTTTGTAACCTCGGTTGGTGTATTATTTGATATTTTCTATTGTTTGATTGATATTTCTATACTCGGTTTGGTGCATGTGTTGAGTATGTTATTGTTTGGTTGCTGTTTTTATAAGCTCTGTTGGTGTACGTATTTATTTATTTATTTTTTTGGTGTTCAGTTGTTATTTTTGTACGGGAGGTTGGTGCATGTTGAGTAATTTATTTTTTTGTTGATGTATATTTAATATTTTCCATGGATTGTTTGATATTTCTATACGTTAGTTTGGTGCATGTTGAGTATGTTATTCTTTGGTTGATGTTTTTGTAAGTTAGGTTAAAGTATGTTAATTTTTTTTTAGTGTTTAATTGGTATTTTTGTATAGTAGGTTGGTGTGTGTTGGGTATTTTATTTTCTGGTTGATGGTTTATAAGCTAGGTTGTTGTATATTTAATTTTTTTGGTTGATATTTCAGTACGTAGGTTTGGTTTACAATGAGTATGTTATTCTTTGGGTTGTTTTTGTGCGCCAGGTTGTATGTATTGATATGTTTTTACGCGCTAGGTTGGTACATGCTGAGTATTTGGGTGTTTGGTTGATACTTTTATACGGTAGGTTGGTGTATCTGAATATTTTATTTTTTGTTTAATGTCACTCATTTTCTGTTGCTGAGGATTTTGTTTGGTAGGTCCTTAAGTTTCTAGTTTCTAGTGTGGTAGCTTTCAGTATACACACGGTTCTCGTGCGCTTGCTTCGCTGCGATTAGGGTCCTGTTTGCTAGATTATCGTGTGTTAGTTTGCTGTAGGTTAGGTCTCAAACGGTAGTTTCATAAACTTGAAACTGAGCGTGATTAAGTACATTTAAAAAGCTGATCGCGAATATCAATAAAAGATTATAATATATTGCAATAATTTTTTTTTCTATATTCATTTTTTCCTTGTAAGGGAAGATATCGTTTAGTCGCAAATCACGAATATTAATACAAAACTATAATATATTTAAATTACTTTTTTTGTATTCAGTCACTGAATAGTATTCTATATTTACTTTTTTTTTTTTCTTCAAAGGAAGAATCCAAAAATCCTTCCGCAATATCTGCTGCCGACCGCTCAGATAACCTTAAAGAACGGATGATGATGAGGATGTAAGGTTCATATAGCGTGTGTCCGAGGAAGCCCTTTAACCACCCTCCCCCCATTCCCCGTACCCTCCCCCCCCCTTTCCCCCCCTTTCCCCCTTTCGCGATTCTCGAATTCGGCAAATTGCAAAGAATCGGCCCCGCGTAATGGAAGGCTTTAGGAAGTCGTCGTAACGACCGATACAAGGAGAGCAATTTGGATGATTATATATTGTTACCACTGCTCCCCAGAGGTCGACAGAAGATGTGGGGAGAGGGGGGGGGGGCTACACGCTTTTGTAGTCGATCCGTCCGCGGAATCGGGGGTGGGGGTGGGGGTTTAGCGTCCGGGTATGAAAACGCGTTTCGTGATGTGCGATTTGGACCTTTTTTTATTGGGGGGAGGGGGGGTGGAGGGGGCCGCTTGGCTTTTTGGCCCTACTTTCCAAGGACGTTCGGGAGATTTTTTATGATGCTTCTGCT
>NC_087208.1:58340744-58350744 GCF_015104395.2 Macrobrachium nipponense | reverse complement strand
TATTCCTGTTATAGTGCATTGTGCCAATGATGACCAAAGCAGTCATTTATGTGCGAGGTAGTTAGATGAGTGTTGTGGGGCGTTGCAACCAATAAGGCTGTCTGAAACTGTAAGGTTAACACCTTCTGGAGTAACCCTCAGTATTTACACTTTCAGCTTCTCTTATGTTAATTTCCCCCCTTTTTTCCTTACTTAATAATTGATATCTTCTTTCTGTATTTCCTTTTATATTCTGTAACTTCTTTCAAACGGAAACCAAATTGTTTGGATGCCTGGATTTGAAGTCAAGTGGCCTCTTTGACCCGTTCCATACGAATAGGATTCCTCTCCTGAGCAGTTAATAAAAATCAAGTGTATTCATATATGTATTCGTGAGCCACACGTATTACATGCGCGTCGCATGTGTTGTTACTTATTAGGACCAGTTCTTAAGGAATTCCAAGCAGACCACAGGACTCAGACCGAATAAACACTTTCGTCCATATCTGGAAAAGAAAACAACAAGAAAAAAAAAAACCTTTCGTTGGAAGATAGGATATAGCCATCTCTATTAGTGGTCAGGGTCATCAAGCTCTGATGGGAAGACCGCGTTTTTGTGCAAAGACCCCATCTTAGGCTGGTCTTTGGTCATCAAGACTTGAGACCTCTAACCTAATTCCATATCTGGAAGACCAGTTACTACATTCGAACGAACACGGTTTGGAATTTATGTGGATTTAGGTTGGTTTAAACTATATTGCTGATCTTGGTCATTGGTATTAGTGAATTTTGAATAAGACTTATGCAATTATGTAGCATCACTTATGAATATGGCAGTACAAAGAACAACATATTGTTGCGCAAAATTTGGAATTTTAATGTTCCAAATCAGTCAGTCTGTCAGTTAAATTGTTGGTCTGTGAGAACATTTTTTCTAAGATTTTTTTTTATTTACCCCGTATTTTTTTTTTTTTAACCTATTTTTTCAAACATGGACGAGCCGTGAGCTGTTAAGCATTTGCTGTTCCTTAAACGACCCCTAATGAATGCATTCAAGCATTCTCATTCTCGGGAATAAGAACCAGCTCGTTTCATAACGGGAGAGAATCAAGATTATTTACGTCCGTGTTTATTTGTGCGTTTAGCATCCTCATAAATATACAAGAGGCCAACGTTCGACGGACTGAACCCGCCTTGAACTGAAAAAGGGGTTTCGAATGCTTGATCACTTTCCAAACCAATTATACCCAGCTGCTGCTGAAGGGGGTTTCTTAATAACTCTTTGGGGCAGGACTGGAAGAACTGGCCTCTCTCTCTCTCTCTCTCTCTCTCTCTCTCTCTCTCTCTCTCTCTCTCTCTCTCTCTCTCTCTCTCAGAGACGCACAAAAGCTTGCTGACTGGCTGATAGCCTGTATTTATTTTTCTTCCTTATCTTTTTCTCCCTCTTAGCGTTAACCCGCATTGGTTCAGGAGGAGGAGGAGGGGGAGAACTATTACTATGCAAATGCCTCTAACTGTGAAGACAGATGCTTCACTTTCGCTCGGTAATGAGGGGGCTATTTGGCAAACACGATTCCCCCATTGGCGAGAATGGAATAAGGTTGTTGTGCCCAAGCTCTTCTCTCTCTCTCTCTCTCTCTCTCTCTCTCTCTCATTCTTAATTTTCTCTCAGTTAATCTTAAAGTTGATTATCTTCAGTGTGCTAATATTCTCTCTCTCTCTCTCTCTCTCTCTCTCTCTCTCTCTCTCTCTCTCTCATAAGGATGATTATCTTCAGTATATGTGTTAGTGCTCTCTCTCTCTCTCTCTCTCTCTCTCTCTCTCTCTCTCTCTCGTGTTTTTACCTAATAAAGCTGATTATGTTCAGTATATACGTTAGTGTTCTCTCTCTCTCTCTCTCTCTCATTCGTAATTTTCTCTCAGTTAATTATGAAGTTGCTTATCTTCAGTATATATGTTAGTGTTCTCTCTCTCTTTCTCTCTCTCTCTCTCTCTCATCAGCTACCTGATCCACCCCCTCCCTCCCACAGTCTACCTCCATATCAGTGACCCTTGATAAATTGGTATCTCCTACGATCACAGTTATTGGTCGGATTGTTTATTTGGACCTTTTAAACAGTTAGTCTTTTTATGAAGCTCTCTGGTTCGTGGATTTCTCTCATAAAGATTTCCAGCGATTTGGCTGGAATTTGATCAGAAAAACCTTGCGCTTATTCTTGTTCTTTTTTTTTTTCAATGCAAGCGTGTTATCTATGAAAAATATTCCTTTCTACACTCGTCGTTTACTTGGGGAGTAGGCTTACAAACTACTTTGCTGTTGTTGTTCTTGGTGTGGGGATAGGAAAACCTAAAAAGACCTGAAAAAGGGGTTTCGTTTTGAGTTAAAAGATACAGGAATTTTAGGATAGGATATTCATGATTTATTCATTGGAATAAAAATGTAAAAAATAAATGATGTGCATGATGAACAGTCCAGAACAATTATTATTTCTAATAGAATATACTGTATTTATTTTAATTTTCTTGGGCGAAACAAGGCACCATTTGACCATAGATTTTGGCACGTTTTACTTTATGTTAAGTTAGGAATATGTTTACAACTTCTGCATGAGGGGAAAATCTTGCACTCGTCTCGAGTAAGCTGGAGGTCTGGTCACGCATTGTTTTTGTGTATTTTGGGTTCCTGTGAAATTTTGTCGCCATTTTTCTATTTTAACATTGCAGAGCAGATGAATTTTATGGCCATTTTTTTTATATATTTTCTTCAAACGTTGATCGTACTGTTGTATTTATAACTTCAATTAGAAGCTTCATGAAGAGGAAACTGTTTTTTTTTTTTTTTTCTTTTTTTTTTTTTTTTTTCAAAAAATATTTTTATTTATATTTATCCATCAACATTTTTATTTATTTGAAATGTCACGTTTCCTCTCAGAAGTTGTTAACAATACCTCGCGTTGAATCATAAAGCTGATTGCCTTTAGTTAGTGTTTTCTCTCTCTCTCTCTCTCTCTCTCTCTCTCTCTCTCTCTCTCTCTCATCTCTCTCTCTCCTCTCTCTCTCTCTCTCTCTCTCTCTCATTCGTAGTTTTCTCTCAGCTAATCATAAAGTTGATTAGCTTCAGTGTGCTAGTATCTCTCTCTCTCTCTCTCTCTCTCTCTCTCTCTCTCTAACCATAGAGTTGGTTGTCATCAGTATATATGTTAGTTTTCTCTCTCTCTCTCTCTCTCTCATTCGTATTTTTCTCTCGACTAATGTCTGTGTCTCGTGCATAAAAAGGAAACCAGCGCCTAACTTCTTACAAAGCGACCCCATTCACTCACCCTCCTGGGCGTCATTAGAAACCTATTGACTTCTCGAGCGAAAAGTAATTAGATATTATAAAATCTAACCCGAGGCTAAGTCGTACTACTGACTACTTTGAGAGAGAGAGAGAGAGAGAGAGAGAGAGAGAGAGAGAGAGAGAGAGAGAGAGAGAATAAGGGAAAACGACCCCTATGTGTGTCACAACCCTGCTTTATATTATAGAAGGCTGAGGCTTAAGCTAAGGTGGTTTGAAAGAGAGAGAGAGAGAGAGAGAGAGAGAAGAGACGAGGAGAGGAGAGAGAGAGAGATGAGAGAAGAGAGAGAGAGAGAGAGAGAGGAGGGGGGAAACCTGAAATAAACATCAGAAAAAGAAGGGAGGGGAGGGGAAAAAGACCTTTAAGCATGTTAACCTACCTTTGGTCTAAATATAAAAGGTTAAGACGTTGACAGACTTCCCTTGGATGAGAGAGAGAGAGAGAGAGAGCTAATAATGATGAAGATGGTGGATATGCTATGGAAGATGAATGATAAAATTGGAGAGAGGGGAAATAATAAAGATGACGCATGAAAGATGGAAAAAGAATTGCTCAAAATTCCTCCAAATTACCTGCCTTATGTCCAGAGAGAGAGAGAGAGAGAGAGAGAGAGAGAGAGAGAGAGAGAGAGAGAGAAAGTGTGTGTAATAATAAATAATATAATAATAAAATAATAAAAAATGATGCACAACAGATAGAAAAATAATGGCAAAAAATATTCTAAATTACCTGCCTTATATTATTTATAATTGATAATAATAATAGGTCATAAAGGAATTGAAAAAAATAATCTAAAATACCTGTCATATATCCACAGAGAGAGAGAGAAGAGAGAAACTAAAGCAGTCGAAAATGACCCCTACAGCCCCCCTCTTTCCTCCCTAATTTCTCTTGAGGTCGTCACCGCCCTTACAGGGTTCGCTTTTCGGGTGCCTCCGAGCCAAAACAAATTACTCGTGAGCCGGCCAACTCACACAGGTAAACAATTATTAAGATCATTCTGCCGCAGCCAATCACAAAGCGCGTCATCTTCGTCTGCGGTTTCTGATTGGCTAACGGCGCGTCATTAGAGAAAATGGGGTCTTCCTCTCGTGGATGGGTTTTGTGGGTCCTTTTTTTTTTTTGTGGTAGGGGGTTCTGCAGGAGGGATGCTGATGTCCCATAGTTCACCACCGTTGTTGTAGTCTCTCTCTCTCTCTCTCATTCTCTCTCTCTCTCTCTCTCTCTATAGTTTTTATACATTCTGAATAACTTTGTGTGTCTCTGTATGACTTTCAATAATCCTTACACATTATAATTAACTCTCTCTCTCTCTCTCTCTCTCTCTCTCTCTCTCTCTCTGTAGTTTTTATACATTCTGAATAACTTTTGTCTCTCTCTCTCTCTCTCTCTCACGTCTCTTTAACTATAAATGATCACATCACGACACGCAACAGCTCACGACAGATTAATTCTCTAGTCGAAAGCAACTTTCAAAATGGCCCCCCCAAATTATGAAGCTAATTACCGCCCCTGCTAATTCGCCCGTTGATGATAAGCATTTGGAATGGCTCGCCCGCGGGTGGACGCCCAATTATCCATTGTCATTCCTCTCTCTCTCTCTCTCTCTCTCTCTCTCTCCTCTCTCTCTCTCTCCTCTCTTTATTTATTTATTTATTCATTTAATTTTTTTACCTTTTCCGTTACGGAGTCTATAGTTCCTTTAAGTTTGTACTAGTTTAAGTTATTTGTTATTTATTTTTGGAGGGCACTTATTTTTTTACTTACTTTAGGTTAATTGTTGTTAACACTTGACATTTTTCGTTCTTCAAAAGTTGTTTGTTCTTTATTTTTTTTTTCATACTTTATAAGTAATTATTATTACTTAAAATGCTCATTCATTCTCATGAGAAGCGCTTCAGCGGCGTGGTTGGTATAGTATTAGCGTCCCACCTCGGTGGTTGCGGGTTCGATTCTCGGCCATTCCATTGAGGAGTGAGAGATGTGTATTTCTGGTGATAGAAGTTCACTCTCGACGTGGTTCGGAAGTCACGTCAAGCCGTTGGTCCCGTTGCTGAATAACCACTGGTTCCATGCAACGTAAAAGCACCATGCAAACAAACATTCAAATGAGAAAAACAAACATTCAAATGAGAAAGAAATAAGGGAGATTACTTGGGTAGAATGAGGTATATTTCATTTTTTCTCATATGATCTCTTTCATTCTTTTTCGCATAAAAATGAATACACAATTTAAGTAATTAATGATAATAATTATTATTATTTGTGTGATCTATGGCTTTTTCTGTAAGGATGATTACACATTTTTAACAACACAGTGTCAGTAATAATGCAATAACAGTTTTTAGAATTTATTTACGAAATTCGTTATTAATTTTGTATGTTGGATGGTACAGCTTTTTGGTTTTCTGTAAAACAAAACTATTATCTGTCCGTCCGTCGGAGCTTTTTGTGTCTGCCCTCAGATCTTAAAAACCGCTGAGGCTAGAGGGCTGCAAATTGGTATGTTGATCATCCACCTTCCAATCATTAAACTTACCAAGTCGCAGCCATCGAGCATCAGTAGTTTTTATTTAATTTAAGGTTCAGTTTAGCCATAATCGTATTTCTGACAACGCTGTACGAAAGGCCACCACTGGGCCGTGGCTAAAGTTTTGGGGGCCATGGCTCATACAGCATTATACCGAGGCCACCGAGAGATAGATCTGTTTTCGGTGGCCTTGATTATTTACGCTGTACAGAAAATTCAAATGCGCCACTTTTTACTTTCTGATATTTGGAAGCATTCAGTGTCTGTCTGATTTATTTGTTTCAGTGGTACTGCATGCCGTATCAGCGCTGCGCTGCCTGAGTTATATGGAAAATCTCTCTCTCTCTCTCTCTCTCTCTCTCTCTCTCTCTCTCTTCTACACACACACACACACACACATATATATATATATATATATATATATATATATATATATATATATATATATATATATATATAATATAATTATATTTACATATACGTATAAACAAAGTATGGGGTCAGTAAAAATAATAAACAACGAAAACATTTTTGTGCCTTTAAATTCATCGGTCAGGATGTACATATATAGCAAGTAGCCTATGCACATTGTAGGATGCCTTGATACATATGTATAATTTCAGTAGTCTTCATTTTGTATCTGCTGACTTATTTCGACGATATGTTGTGAGCAGATGGACTTGATCATATTCCAGGCATAACAAAGCTTCGGATAAAACCTTTCATAATTAATGCAGGGAATTCATTATTCCCTTCTTCCCACACCGCTGTCCACATTTCTCTCGTTATGTTAAAGTAAAGTAATGTAAAATAAAAAATCTCGAACATTATTTACAAGATGATAAAAGGACACTCGAACATTTTAATCTTATGCGATAGCCATCGCATTAAAATCACTTAATGCTACAAAGGAGAACTTACAACATATCCACTAAATAATCATGTACAGTATTACCTCAATAAATAAGCAACTAGTGCAAATAATATTTATTAATACATATATTATATTTACATATTTACAAATCAGTTTGCTAGCTATACAGATAAGGTAAAGAAATGTAGCATTTTCTTATAATATAATATATATTGTAATGTTAACACGCCAGAATAATTTTGTGATGGCAACGGAGTTATGAAAGGCTTTAAAATTATATATACTCGTAATATATAAAATATGACAATTATGTATTGTATGAATTATGTAAATTCTATGGTAGACGTACATATTCCTGTTCTATGTTCATGTCTCTATACCGAAGTAATTCGTGAAGCTACGATATGATTTTCCCCCAGGCGCTGAACTTTATCAATAGCATTTACAAATGGCCGATTGATATGTTTCATAAAGAATCCGAGCTTCAAAGTAATCATAATTTATCGCTTACTCGGTGAGTAAGCTTTACAAACTACTTCGTTGTTGTTGTTGTGTTGTTGTTTGTTTTTGTTTGGTGGGTAGAAAAGGTCTCTGCAAAAGCTTAAAAAGGTCTGAAAAAGGTGTTTCGCCTTGAGTGAGAGATACGGGAATTCTACGATAGGATATTTACGATTTATTTATGAGAAATAAAATGTTAAAAATAAATAATATGCGCGTGAAGCAGTACAGAACATTTCTGATAAAATATAAGTGTATTTATTTTAATTTTCGTTGGTGAAACATTGCTATAGTTGACTGTAGATTTTAGCACGTGCCCAGAGTTAGCGGGAGGTCGGATCACACCTTGCCTTAATTCAATACATTTGCGTACTCGAATTCTCTATGTGGTTTTTATAATTTTAGTGGCATTTGACATTCTAATGTCACATTAATCAGCTGTTTTGTGATTGGTGGTCTCCCTAGGCGGGGTTAGTGCCGTCAGTGCACCTCATGTGGTGCACTGTAGGCATTACGTAAGGTTCATTGCAGCTTGCCTTCGGCCCCTAGCTGCAACCGCTTTCGTTCCTTTTACCATATCTCCTTTCATATTCTCTTTCTTCCATCTCACTCTCCACCCTCTCCTAACACTTGATTCATACTGCAACTGCTTTGAGGTCTTCCTCCTGTTACACCTTTCAAACCTATTGACTGTCAGTTTCCGTTTCAGCGCTGAATGACTTCATAGGTCCCAGCGCTTGGCCTCTGGCCTAAATTCTATATCCAATTTAATATGATCAATGGTGTAAGGCGATGCGACTAGATTTTTTTTTCTTATGGCGTTATTGTACGTAACTTCCCTTGGTTTTTAAGTTTCAGCGACCAAAGGTAGTATATATATGTATATTATATATATATATATATATATGTATATATATATATATATATAAATCTATATAAAATATACATACATATATATAATATATTATGATATATATATATATAAAATATATATATATAGTGTATATACATGTATGTTATATTTTATATTTATATTGTATATAAATAGTATATATGTGTGTATATATATAGTATATATACATATGCATATACATATACATACACAGTATACAGACACACACATCCTTTCCTGTGCCCAGGGTAATATCATTATTAGCAGCGTTGCTTTTCTCTTTCCTCCTCATTTAGCATAAAATGCCCACAGTCACTTCCCTCCCAAAACCATCGTGACCAGAACAGATGGAGGTGCTCAAGATAATTGCGCATTTAAGAAAAAAAAAGAAAACAAAAAGACGAAAGCTTCATTTGAGAATGCAAATTCTGTAATTATAGACTTTTTGACCGCCCCGAGCTTCGCTGTGTATATATACACTAGGTGTTTAGCCAAACGGGTATCTAAATGTATTCGGTCATGGGGGCCCATTTCCCCCCGCGGACTCCGTGGGTATTGTCGGGGGCATTCGATGGCCTCTGTGAGAGCTTAAGTGCGGGCCATGTTGGTATCGTCCCCCCCCCTCCCCCACCCCAAACCGTCTGGTTTGGTAATTATTGGACTGATGCACAACGGGCTCCTTGAGACCGATTTCTAAAACGATGCGTCTCTCTCTCTCTCTCTCTCTCTCTCTCTCTCCTCTCTCTCTCTCTCTCTCTCGTCTTTCTGAATGCTACAAAAACCCTTTGGTAATTTTTGTCAGGAATATTATTTTTGTCTCCATTCCATTTCCATGAAGTTCTGAAGTAGCACACTCTCTCTCTCTCTCTCTCTCTCTCTCTCTCTCTCTCTCTCTCTCTCTCTCTCTCTTTAATGCTGCAAAAAAACCCTTTAATCATTTTTGTCGTGAATATATCTTTGTCTCATTTCCATTTTCATGAACTTTTTGAAAGAAGCTTCTCTCTCTCTCCTCTCATCTCTCTCTCTCTCTCTCTCTCTCTCTCTTTAATGCTGCAAAAAACCCTTTAATCATTTTTGTCGTGAATATTATCTTTGTCTCATTTCCATTTTCATGAACTTTTTGAAAGAAGCTAGCTCTCTCTCTCTCTCTCTCTCTCTCTCTCTCTCTCTCTCTCTCTCTCTCTCTCTCTCTATAGGTCGGCGTCAATAACTTAAATGTTGCGACGTCAGTTATAATAGATACAATATCATTCTATAGGTTAATGATGAGAAAATATATAGTAAGTTTCTGTCAGTTTGTCAATAAATAACTTTTGTTTGCAAATATTCTGTTTACCTTCATTCTGTTTAAAGTAACTCTTTCGAGGAAGCTGTGGAAATTTTTCCTATTTGTTTTCATTAATTGCCGTGTTCAGATATTGAATTTATGAGAGTATGCCGGAAACCGCACAAATTTGAAGATGTACTTTACGTGGGTCCTCTGTGACTTGGTTAGCGCTTACTCGTGGAGTAAGTCTACAAACTGCATTGTTTTTGTTGTTGGTCTTGTTGTTGTTGTTGCTGTTCTTGTTGGGGGGTAAGGGAAGCCCTATGGAAAAACCTAAAAAGGTGTAAAAAAGGTGTTTCGCGTTGAGTTAAAGATACAGGAATTTTAGGATGGGATATTTATGATTCATTTATGAGAATGAAAACGTAAAAAATAAATAACGTGATGTCAAACAGTACAGAACAATTATTTCTAATAAAATGTAGCGTATTTGAATTTTCGACAGTGAAACAACTCGCTATGTAACCGTAGGATTTTGCACGCGCCCCGAGTAACCTGGAGGTCGGATTAAGCCTTGTTTTACATGTAAATTCCCCAGTTTTCAATCTACTTTCCGCATCCA
>NC_087208.1:58323244-58335744 GCF_015104395.2 Macrobrachium nipponense | reverse complement strand
GGCGCCGACCAATCACCGCCCGTCGGAGGGACGGGCCGAACGTCCTCCCGGGGCCTGTCATTGGCGCGCCGGCCGAGGGGAGTTCCCCAGGCGGGGCCACTGTCACTCAAATGGCGCCGCGGCGCTCGGGAGGCGGAGCGTCGGAGGTCGGGTCAGCTCGAGGGGCGGGAGTCAGTATATAAGCCAAGGAGGCCTTAGTAAGATGTCCGTGTGACAGACAGCACGCTGTCAGAGCAGAGAAGCCAGCGAAGGATATGGTTGTGTTTGACACGTGAATCGCCCTCCCTCCCTCCCTCCCTCCTGACGCAGGAACAATAAACGCCCTTTCGCTCAGTCATTCCTCCGGGGGAAGGAAAGAGAAGGAAAACTGATCAGAGGACGTCGAAGACGACCAAACCGACGACGACCACGACGCCGCAGCGGTGGTTTTTGATGTTCATTCTCGTTTACCGTCGTCTGTTATTTTGTGACTTAGTGCATTAAGAGAGAGAGAGGGTAGTGCCCAGTGCCCCGTCGGACTTCGAAGACCATGGCCCTTGTACTGGACCGGCAGCAGCAAGATCCATCTTCGTCCTCGCCCGTCATCTCCTCCGGCACCAGCCCCATCGTCGTGCCAGCAGCCATCGTCATGGGCGCCCCTCCTCCGAGCAGTCCGGCCTTGCCGCCGACGCCGCCTTCCAGCGACGCCCGTAGCCCGCCGCCGCCCCCGCCGTCTCCCAGATCACCGCAGGAGTCGAAGGTGCCCTTGTCGCCCCCGCCGTCGGCCCCCAGCCCCAGAACGCTTCCCTTCAGCATCGAGAACATCCTGCGGCCGGATTTCGGCGCTGCCACCACCACCACCTCCTCCTCCACGCGCCTGCCCGAACGCCCGACGATCAGGACGCCCGAGCTGCTCCTGCGGACGCCCCCCAAGACTCCCGAAGCCAGGAACGACACGCCCGTCGATCTGAGCCAGAAGACGCTCTCTTCTAGACCTTCGTCGGACGAGAGGCGGCTTTCCTCTTCGTCTTCGTGTTCCTCTTCGTCTTCGGCGAGCCAATACGGCGGGAACAAGTACCCGGAGAACCCGGAGGCGTTGGCGAATCCCAAGATACCCGTCGAGGACTCGAATAACTGGCCCGCCTGGGTCTACTGCACCAGATATTCGGACAGACCTTCGTCAGGTGGGTTTTCGAATGATTTGTGATTTGCTCGTCATTGTAAAGAGGTTGTGCCTAGGAATAGTTTTTTAGTTTCGGTAGTTTCACTTGGTGTGTTTTTATAAAACTTTCTTTGTGTTTAGTGGCAAAATAACCTCTTCCCATTGTAGTGATGGGTAGCCGTCTTAGAAATATAGTCTGTTTGCCTGTCGATCGAATTTTGACGGAACCGTTATTAGAAATAAATTAAAGGTAAAAGCAGATGTTACGGCGTTGACCAAAATTACTGCAGTTGTTAATCTGGTTATTTTATTTATGTAGAACTTTGGCGGTGTTGTTGTTGTTATTATTATTATTATTATTATTATTATTATTATTATTATTATTATTATTATTATTGTAGTTGGAGTAGTAGTGTAGAAAATTGTCGGTGCTTAAGTAATATTTGTATGTTAACTTATGCTAATATCTCGTATTTTGCCTAGATTATTCGATTATATATATATATATATATATATATATATATATATATATATATATATATATATATATATACCGTATTCCAGTTGCTTTCTGGGATTTATTTCAATTCGTAATTTTACTTATATATTTATCGTTATTCCTTGTAATAATTATATTAAGATCGTAAAATAGGTCCTCTTAAATAAACAACGGTAGACATAGGACATACAGTTGCATACCTTGTGTCTTTGGTGTTTATTAAGCTTTAGGAAATGAATATTATGACTAGCTATTTTATAAAGCAGGCAATTTCAGTTTTAATTACTATTTCAACAAAAAGATAGTTTTATTCATTTCTGTCATAATTGTAATTTTAATTATTACTTTCCATTTGGTCCCGCTGTTTTGCTGATGGTTAAAAAATCGTATATGAAATGAGATATTATTGTAGAAATAAAACACTTTATGATTTTAAGTTTAAATAGACTGAATCCTATAGATTATGAACTGTTTCAGTTATTACTATTATTATTATTATTATTATTATTATTATTATTATTTGCAGTGTAGTAGTAGTAGTAGTATAGTAGATAATTGCAAAGATATCTTAATCTGAGAGCATTTTACTGCATTTGTAGGAAAAATATGTACCTTTCCTCCTAAAAAAGATATTATATGATACTGCAGTTCGTAATTCCGTATTGACTTAAATTCCAATAATCGGTGATATTTATTATTATTCAAATCCGTAGATGAATTTATAATAATTAGGGCTTTATACTCATTATTATTATTATTATTATTATTATTATTATTATTATTATTGTTATTATTTTATGTTTCTCACCATCAGTCTCAGTATCAAATTTGGACACGTCCTTGAAAGTATGTATGTATAATATATATAATATATATATATATATATATATATATATATATATATATATATATATTATATATATATATATATATATATAATGTGAGGGTCGACGCATTTTGCCTTTTATTTATCATATGTACTTTATATATATATATAAGAATGATATATAAAGGTTTTGATTATTTATGTAGGAATTAGGGATGAGAAAGGCAGGCCCGAGGTTGGACGACGAAAAGTCTGAACGCGGAATTTATCGCAAGTAGAATTGATTAAGTATATATATTTTATATATATATAATATATATATATATATATATATATATATATATATATATATATATATATATATATATTGTTTTTTTTATTAGGATGCAATTACGTAATTATCTCTCTCTCTCTCTCTCTCTCTTTCTCTCTTAATCACAAAAAATTCACCCATGTTCCGAGATATACATCGTTTACAGCAGACACCCCCCCTTCTCTCTCTCTCTCTCTCTCTCTCTCTCTCTCTCTCTCTCTCTCTCTCTCTCTCTTCTCTCTCTCTCTCTCTCTTCATCTCTTAATATTTCTCCTTATTCCGCATATACATACATCATTTACAGCAGAAAGCTCTCTCTCTCTACTCTCTCTCTCTCCTCTCTCTCTCGTCTCTCTCTCTCTCTCTCTCATATCATTGAGCGGAGAAGATTCTTCTCTCCAAGAGACATAATTTACAGCAAGAAAAGCTCCATCTCTTCTCTCCATCAACATTAAGCGAGAGAGAATCTTCCTCTCCAAGGTCTTTACATATAACATCAGTGAAGTGAACGCAGAAAAGTAACTCTCTCTCTCTTCTCTTCTCTCCTCCAAGACCTTCTCTCCAAGTCTCTTACATATAACATCAGTAAACGCAGAAAAGTAACTCTCTCTCTCTCTCTCTCTCTCTCTCTCTCTCTCTCTCTCTCTCTCTCTCTCTCTCTCTCTCTCTCTCAAGAAATTTCAAAATAATCCTGCAACCGATAACACTCGCAGATGTACGGACGCCCAAATTATGTGCGCGCCCTATTGTCTAGTCTGCGTATACCTTAGCGAACTACAAGTTGAGCGCACTCGATCCCGTCAGTGAATTTTTATCAATTTCATCATTGGATTCAATAATGAACAGATCGAACGCTACGCCGTCGAGAACAATTGAATTTGACGGCGATGAAATCAGCCTTATACTTGTCGGTGAACTATATGCTTAAACAGTCGCAGAATGATAGATGCAAGCAGGCACACTGCTAATGATAGTTTTTATGTACGGTTTATTTCGGTCGGTTTATTTTCGAGATATATCGTGAAAATGAACTAGCTCAAATAAGCGATATAAAATCCATCATATTGTTAGAAAAATGTAGATATTTTTTTTTACGAACAAATGAAATGTAGCTTTTACTTTTTTTTTTAAATAATAATAATAATAATGCTTTCCGCTATGGTTTTGATATAGCTATTGGTATACGCATATACGCATTTTAATATACAATACATGCTTACCATAATAAATGCGCAGATATCGCCTATATATGTGTGTAATGTTTGAAATACAGTTTATCATTTCGATATAATACTAAGAGTAATTATGATACGCAAACTGGTGGTATTATGCGTAACTTTATGTTACTTAGCGCTTTATATATATATATATATATATATATATATATATATATATATGTATAGATGGCGATATGACGTTACAATATATCGGTATAGTAACTTTCCACGGTTACATATCGTCTTCGGCAACATACCCGTAACGTCAACATACTCTCATCGACTGCATACTTTTAACGGTGACATATTCTCTTTTGACAACATACTCTTAACGGTGACATATTCTCTTCGACAATACGCCTGTAGCGGCAACATAACCTTTTCGGTAACATACTTTTATCGTTAGCATACCCGTAACAGCAACATATCCCTTTTTGCAACATACTCTCATCGTCAACATACCCTCAACGGCAACATACTCTAATCGTAAACATACCCTCAGCGGCAACATATCCCCTTCGGCAACATACTCTCATTGTCAACATACCCGTAACGTCAACATATCCTCATCGCCAACATATTACTCTCTTCGTCAACATAATATAATCGTAACACCAACATATTATTTTCGCCAACATACCGCTACGACCGCATACTTCGACAACATACCCGCTACTGGGCACATACTCTTATCGCTCAATACTGAGCTTCATGTTGGCTGCCTTTATTATGATCTCTTCATGGAAATTGCTGGTTTTAATCTGAATGGAGAGGCTGAATATGTTCTCTCTCTCTCTCTCTCTCTCTCTCTCTCTCTCTCTCTCTCTCTCTCTCTCTCGTTGGCTCTATCTGTAGACTTTCCACGCCATTGACTTTTAATATCCCACAAGACTGAACAACTTCATTAAATTTACTAAGAGGAGAAGCTCATTTCGAGAGAGAGAGAGAGAGAGAGAGAGAGAGAGAGAGAGAGAGAGAGAGAGAGAGAGAATTGGTTGTCTACATAATTATGTATAAAATAGGAGTTGATTAAAGAAATCATTTTCCTGAAAAATTATTTTCGTGAGAAGGGAAGGGTGAGAAACAGATTACACAGAGAGAGAGAGAGAGAGAGAGAGAGAGAGAGAGAGAGAGAGAGAGAGAGAGAGAGAGAGAATTAGTTGAATAGGTCCATATATAAAGTAAGAGTTGACTGTGAAAAATTATTCATCAGAAAGAGAGAGAAACAAGAGTACAATATCCAAAGATAATAAACTGAGAGAGAGAGAGAGAGAGAGAGAGAGAGAGAGATGTAGGGGAAGGAGGCAGGCAGGAGAGGAGCGCCTGAAGAGAGAGAGAGAGAGAGAGAGCGTGTTGCCGTATATGCGCTAAACTTAGCGCCAAATCGCTGGGAAAATTGAGTTTCCACTCCAGCTTTACCGCAGACTTATTTTACCATTTTATTTGCCACCCTCACCCCCCAACCTCTCTCTCTCTCTCTCTCATTACATTGTCTTTGAGAGCTTTCACCATTCCTTGTAGTACATGCTGGATGGTTGGTTTTTAACACACAACCACACACGTGCATAAATATTTATTATGATTATATTTATACCCATATATATATATAATATATCTATATATATATATATATATTATATAGATATATATATATATTATATATATATAATAATATATATATATATATATATATATATATATATATATATATTAATTCCACCGATAAATGTTTAAAAATGTTTATTTGAAATTAGTCTCGTATTGTGTTCAGATACTTATACCAAACTAGAAATACTCGACGTCCTGTTAATTGTTGATTACGGAATGGCAAATATACGTTAATGGTTATTTCCATTGTGCGTTAATTACTGTCTCCTTCCAACTCCCTCTCAGTCATTGAGGAAACTTCATGATTTTGTTTTTAGTCTTCGAGCTTTCTTTTGTAAATTGATTTCGTAGACGGAATTCTGACAATTTTTTTCTTCTATTTGTTTTCGTTAATTTCTTACGATGCTTTTCTCACACCTTGGTTTATTGAAACCGTGATTTGAAGGTGTGTTTGATTAGCACGACCCTCGTTATGTTTCTGTAATTTTTCAAAATTGTTTTCTCTTTCGTTCCCTACGACACTACTTTTTTTATTCTATTTTATTTTTTTTTTTTTGTCTTCCTATTTAACATTTTAACATTTTGCAGTTCCTTGGAATTATTATTGTTTGTTTCTTCCCCCACGTAATTTTTCTTTCACCGAGAATTATTTGTTGTTTATGTTCTTCGTGGTTTTATTAATTATAGTAAATAGTTTTTTTTTTTTCATTTTTTTCATCTCTTAGATTTGATATCCGTGTTTTTTTTTTTTTTTTTTTTTTTTTTTTTTTTTTTTTTTTTTTTTTTTTTTTTTTTTTTTTTTTTTTTTTTTTTTTTTCTGATATGTATTTTCTTTCGAATTTTTTTCACCAATTTTCTTTTTCATTTCGCAAACAGCTCATCAATTTTCATTTTCGTTTCACAAAAAACTGTATTTTTTCACTAATTCTCTTTTTCCGTTTCACAAAAAGCGGTATTTTTTCACCTTCGAGATTTTTTTATGTTCATTTGTCAGATTTAGCGACGCGAATAAAAATATGATTTGTGCATTCTGATAATTAATTAACCGGAGTCTACAAAATCCTGTTTGGAGTTTGATCTTAAGTTTGTTTTTATGACCTTCAGTTCCTCTCAAAGCGTTTCGATTCAGAGGCTTAGATTAAATTCGTATTATTTTTTAGTGTTTAGCAACTATTAAAGGAAGTTTTGACGCTATTTAAAGTTAAATATCTTGCGTATCTCCTTATTTCACTCGTTTATGAAAGTTCTGCAGACGTCGTTATGTCCGCAACCAAGTGATTCACAAAGTCTCCGCAAATCGCATAAATTGAGACGAAAATATCCTTTATGTTTTGCTAATTTATGGCGGAAGTAAGTTGTACTTGCTGTAAATAAAGTGCAAAATTCAAAATACTGTTGTTTAGTTTTTGGATGCTAATTTATGACGGAAGAAAGTTGTGTACTTGCTGTAAAGAAAGTGTAAAATTCAAAAAATCTTTGTTTATGTTTTGGAAAAATGAAAGTCCTCTTTGTAGCAGCTTCATTATGCTAATTAAAATAAATATTCATATAGTGAAGTTAGCTCTAACCATCATTTATTTATGTTAAGTAAATTAAATGTATATTTGGTTCGTCGTAATGTTTAAGGGGATGGCGCCAGAATGTGTTCTGGAAAGCACTTAAATGTATATTTGGTTCATCATAAGCCTTATATGTGTTCTGGTTTTTACAAAATCTGTTGGGATGAGGTTGCTGGCCCCATGCCGTTTTTGACACTGGCTGCTACCACCATAGTCATTTCATTGCTAGGTACGTCATTCTCTGGTTAAGGTTTCAGGGGCTTGACGCCTTAGTTTTTTTATTTATTTTATTTTTTTTTATTTTTTTTTTTTTTACGGAAGTATCTTTGACGGATTTCATTCCCTTTTTCAGAGCAAAAAAAAAAAAAAAAAAAAAAAGTCATCCATTCCTTATTTAATTTCTTATAGTAATTTTTTTCTGGTATAGTTTTATTGTTTTTTTTTTAATGATTAATGGTAGCTGTAGGGATTTCGTTTGCCCATGTAGTTTTTTAAAAATTATATTAAGTCAATCCCTTATCTTTTGAGAATACTCCTACCCAATCATTAATTGTAACTTTGCTTAAAGTAAGGGTTCTTAACCTTTTGATGACTCCAGCAGAACCCCAATGAATTGCCCAATATGGTTCCATACCCCCTTTGCTCAAGTCCACTTAAGTCCTATGTGTTGACAACATAACTTAATAAACTTATTTTGAGGCATACTTTAGGTATGAATGGCTAGGAATAGGCACATACGAGAAAATCAAAAGCATTTATAGTTTTGAAAAATTCGTTATTCACAAAATGTACCCATGTATTCATGACACATTAAAGTCAAATAATAGAAATATACAAAGATCAAGTCCCATACCCCCAGCGTGTGGTTATCATACCCGCTGTTAAGAACCACTGGCTTTGAGGATGTAGTTCCAAATTCAGTCGAAATCTTTCTTTGAATTTTCCAGGACTGTTTGAAAACATCAAACGATAGGTAAAGTTACCCGCTGTAATTAGTTATGTATCTTGCATTCCGTATGACTGCGCCAGTTCTAAAATTAATTATTATTATTATTATTATTATTATTATTATTATTATTATTATGAAGGTGCAAGTGAGGATAAATAATTTTTTTAACAGACCGACATCGTTAAATGATAAATAAAATAAAAATCAATTGAGAGTCACTATTTAGCCGATGATTTACATTAATATGTTGCTAGACATCTCCGTCATCTCAAACGTCATTTTCGTGTGAGTAGCCTCTAGGCGAGATTTCGGGGGAGGGGGAACTCCATCTCAAAGTCACTCCCTTCCCCCCTCCCCCTTCAAAAAAGATAAATAAATAAATAAATAAATAAATAAATAATCCCAAGACCACCTTTCCCTGAACCGAACTATTTACCCAAAAGGCCTGAAAATCAATTGAGGTGAGGGAGAGTGGGAGATTGTGAGGCGGAAAGGAGGGGGAAGGGGGAAGGGGAGAGGTGTATTCTTTTAACGGCGCAATAAGTGAAAGAAACGCTCAATCTTCCGCTCCGTCTCTTCATTCTACCCCTCTTCTTCTTCTTTTTTTTATTCTTCTTCTTCTTCTCTCCCCCTCCACGAAAAACAAAAGGGCAGTGGAGTGTATAAACACACATCTCGCCCAGTGGCCTATGTCTAACTAATCCCCCATTGATTCAGGCCTATTGACCCTCCTCGAAAATAAAACACACACACACACACAGCACCCAGAGAGAGAGAGAGAGAGAGAGAGAGAGAGAATGTTCGTGAGGCGTGCCGACGGCCCTTCTCTGAGGAGTCGGCACCGTGGACGAAAAAGGGTGCGAGATGAGAGACGAAGAAGAGGAGCAAAATCCCCCCCCCCCCCCCCCTCTCTCTCTCTCTCTCTCTCTCTCTCTCTCTCTCTCGTCGGAGTCTGTTTCTCACTGGGATTCAATGAAGTGTTTCGACCCTAAAAGGCTATTTACGGAGCTCGGTGTTCCAGGACGCCAACAAACCCATCTCTCTCTCTCTCTCTCTCTCTCTCTCTCTCTCTCTCTCTCTCTCTCCACTCGTTGTTGTGACCGTCGTCGTCGTCGTCGTGAAATAAAATCAGGAAAGGGGGATCCCGGCAATCAGTGTAAAACAAGTGACAATCGTTTGGTTTCCCCCGCTGGCCTCTTTGATCTTTGCTCTCTCTCTCTCTCTCTCTCTCTCTCTCTCTCTCTCTTTTGAAGTTTTTATGCTACATTGTTAAGGCTAGATCTTTGAACAAGGTTAATCTTATTTATATCTATAAACTCTCTCTCTCTCTCTCTCTCTCTCTCTCTCTCTCTCTCTCTCTCTGCAGCGAGTAATGGCGTTCCTTTTATATTTGTGTAATGTTATGTTTCTTCGTTTTGACTAAATTTTGAAGCGACATTAATTGTACTTATATCTTAACTCTCTCTCTCTCTCTCTCTCTCTCTCTCTCTCTCTCTCTCAGTGCTATAATATATTGCCGACCATATTCAATTTTGTCTGCCGTTTTACTCTTTCTATTAAGCAATATCTCTCTCTCTCTCTCTCTCTCTTCCCGTGTTATTTTTACCGCTCTTCTCTCCACCTTATTCTTCTTCTTCCTTCCCTCTCTCCATCCGGCCGCGGTTCCCCCCTCCTTCTCCCCCCCTCCCACCGGGGGGAGGGGGGGGGGGGTTGGGGAGCGGGTTCAGCCACTCGAACATAAAATGTAATTGACTGGAGAATCCTCGGGAGGAATTGGACTCCGAATTCTTGTGTTTATGTGGACAGAAGGAGGCGAGGAAGAAGAAGAAGGAGGAGAGAGAAGAAGAAGAAGACGACGACGACGCTCTCTCTCTCTCTCTCTCTCTCTCTCTCTCTCTCTCTCTCTCACTTAGAAAAGATGGAGAATATGCCTGTGAGGAATCACGGTTCGTGAAGGTGTTTGTATATATATATATATATATATATATATATATATATATATATATATATATATATATATATATATATATATATCTATATATGTCTAATATATATATATATATATATATATATATATACACATAGATATATATATATATATATATATACTATATATATATATATATATATATATATATTATATATATATATATATATATATATATATAACACTGCTTACCTCGCTTTATACCTCAATATAAGCATCGTATGAACTATAGGCGTTATTCTGGTCGTCATATATTTTCTTACCGAAATTGCAATGCAAATGTATGAATATTCTTATTCATATTTACACGATTATTAATTAATGCATTAGAAGTTTATTTCTCCCTACCGCCGAGCTTTGGAAGTCTCTCCTACCTTCCGAGTTCCCGTATCCTTATAGTCTTCCTTATTTCGAGAGGAGGTTCTTTTTATATCACAGGGTACTTACCTGTTAAGGTTGTTATGAGGTTATTAAGTTGTTATTGAAGAACATAATTTTACTGTGTATAACTAAAACAAGGCGTGATCCGACCTCCAGCTTACTCGGGGCGCGTGCTAAAATCAACAGTCAAGTAGCGCATTGTTTCGCTTTATTTTATTAGAAATAATTGTTCTGTACCGTTTAACATGCACATTATTCAATTTTTTAATTTTTTAAAAATAAATTAGTCATAAATATCGTAACCTAAAATTCCTGTATCTTAAACTCAACGCGAAAACCTTTTTCAGACTTTTTTTTTTTTGTTTTTTTTTTGGCCTCTTCATAGACCTTTCCTTACCCCCTCCGACCAAGGGAAAAACAACAACAACAAAGTAGTTTGAAGGCTTACACCCCGAGTAAGCGATAACTATTTTACTTAACGTACACCTAAAAGGAAGCTATGTATGTATGTATTAGAATATTTTATCTGCTGAAGGTAAATAATGGTGTATTGCAAAAACATACATGCATAATTGTAAACCTTGATACACAACATTCTTAGCCTTATATAGATAGAAACTCAGCCCATATATAATTCATACATACAGACACACCATATAAACATACTTAGCCCTTATATACATGCATACCTTGTACACATACTTAGCCTATATATACATACATACATACACATAAAAACATACTTAGCCCTTATATACATATACCATATACAAATACTTATCCCTTGCATACATAAATACTTTGCCTTTATATAATACGCACTTAGCCCTTATATACATATAACATATGTACATACTTATCCATTGTATACATACTACATACATACACAGTTTGAAATAAAATGCATAAATGTACACATACACGAGCGAATAGTATGAAATGGCATTCGTACTTTTTCAAAATGAAGGCAGAGCTGCAATTTCTCTCTCTCTCTCTCTCTCTCTCTCTCTCTCCTGTGGTATTCTATCTCCCCCTAACCCCTTCTACCACCCCCCCCTCCCCGGGTTGATTAAACCCCAAGAGTTAAGTGTTATGGGGTCTCCGTACACGCCGTATGATTGTCGGACTCGATAAAGCAGATGTTTTGTAGGGCAATAAGAGGGGAGGAGAGGAGAGGGGAACAAGGAAGAGGGAAGAGAAACAGTGAAGGGAGATAGGAAGATAAAAAAAAAGGGGGGGGGGTTGGGTTTGAAAATAACGGAGGAGGTAATGCGAATAGACGAATTAAAAAAGAAAGCGGTGATTGGAGTAAAAAGGAGGGGAAAATAACAAAAGAGGGGAGAGGGATGAAACGAGGGGAGAGAGAAAACCCAAGAAGAAAGTTTTATTTCTCTTTTTAAGGAAAAGAACACGAAAGGAATGGCGAGCTGGAAGAAGATTAGTGAGAAGGAGGAAGAAAAAAGGCGAAAGGGGGAAGAGAGAGAGGGAGAAAGGAGAGAAAATAAGAAAATTGGAAGTTAATAAACGGAGGGTGAGGGGTGGCCAGATTTTTTTCTTTTCCCTTTTCATTCATTTAATTTTTTATTTAATAGGAGAGTTAATTTGGTTGGAGGTCGCGGACGCTTTTATGCACTTGTAAACAGCGTGTTTACTTCATGCTGATTTCATTGAACTGCGTGTTTATTTCAGTTTCATTTCATTAAACTGTGTGTTCATTTCGTTTTTTTTATTTAATTAAACTGCTTGTTTATTTCGTTTTTTATTTCTTTAAACTGCGTGTTTAGTTAGTTTTTATTTCATTGTACTGCGTGTTTATTTCGTTTTTATTTAATTTCTACTCGTTATCTTTGTATTTATTTCATTTTTATGCTGCGTTATTTTTGTGTTTATTTCATTTTTATGCTGCGTTATCTTTGTGTTTATTTCATTTTTATGCGTTATCTTTGTATTTACGCCAAAGGTCCAGCGTTCGATTCACGGCCGAGGCAGATAGGTGCGCGTATTAGTCGGAAATTATAAT
>NC_087208.1:58290744-58318244 GCF_015104395.2 Macrobrachium nipponense | reverse complement strand
GCCGATTCTCCTACGTGCCCAGTAATGTCAGTAATGATAATGATAATTATAGCAAATATATTTGTGATACGTTCGTTACCGGTGCCTTGTATAAAATAGAGATTTTTATTAAGTGCAACATTTTAAATGTCCTTTTTTTTGTGCTGTATCTCCACCCAACTGCAGATGTTCTACTGAATACTGTTTAATGCATTCAGTACTCTATTTCAGTTGTTTATGTCAAATTCCAACCCTTTCTAGATATTTTTGTAATATCTGTAACGAAGACCAAACGCCCATTCAGAAGATCAACTTCCTTTCAAACGCACATCTACTAAAACGTATACTAATGCTTATGCAAAGGCAGATCTTATGTCTTCAGCGTCTGTATAAACCCCGCCATTTTCTAGAGAGAGAGAGAGAGAGAGAGAGAGAGAGAGAGAGAGAGAGAGAGAGAGAGAGATCGTTTTGCGAGGGAAGCGGCGTCTTGTCATATATCTTCCGATATACGTAGCGTTTAATAGTCAATAATATTCTTATTTATGTGGTCCTTAAGCGGTTTCTAGAAGTTATGCCGCGGATACAGACTCCTTCCTTCCTCTCTCTCTCTCTCTCGGTTTTGTCGCCGAGCGGGGCCATAATTTTTCTGGCCTATCTGAGCCTCTGATCTCTTGGGGATGTGTGAGAATTTTTAGCGCGAGAGGATGGTTCCTTTTTTTGGGGTCCTTGGCTTAGTAGAAGTGCTTATGAGAACGGGCGGGAACGAGCGGGAATGGCTTCAGTAGCGAAGGCGGGATGGCGGAAACAATAGATCGTTGGCTTTTCGAATGGGGATAAAAAAAAAGAAATGGCCTACAGGTCTATGGGACTGCAAATGTGTATATGTTACATTATGGATGTTACGTTACGTGTGGGTAACAGAGACGTTCTGGATTTCTTGTAATGCTGAAGAGCGCTTTATTAAATATATAATATATTATATATAATAATATCATATATATATATCCCTTATAATATATATATATAGTATAATATTATATATATATATATATAATATATTTACATACACGCATCAAGCTACAAATGTCCTTTAATACCTAATTCGCTCCACCCCCGAAATTGATATTTTTTCATATATGTTAACCGAAGGGAAATTTTGTGTGTAGCTTAATGCATATACATATATATGTGTGTGACATACATATAATATGATGCGTAAAACTAGATTAACTCATTTCAATGTAATTATTATGACTAAAGTAAGTCTTATAGTTATTTTTGTTGAATTTCACAGTTGTGAATGTTCCTACTACTCTGTTTTAGAAATTCTGTGTGTTCGCAATGAAATGAGAAGAAGGACTAGAATTAAGTTAGAAAAAAGCCTTCATTATCACTTTCATAATTTACACATTTCAGAAATATAAATCTGTAGTATTCAGGGTTCGTCAAATATTTTCTCATCATGTTTCTGGACAGAGTTTCGCGTTCAGTATTAAAATCGTCAAGATACAAGGACCTGAAATATTAAAGTCTTTGTTGTTATTCATTCTGCCGGATGTATTCATGTTGCGTGGTGTTGGTTTATTAAAATTCGGCCATAGAGCCAAGAAGCACTGGGGCATCTTCAGCCATAAGTTTCATAAGGCAGTGCAAACAAGGGCGTTAGAGGGGTTGGACAGAAAAGTTCAGTCGTATACTGTATTCCTCGTTGAAATTAAACATATTGAGGTATCAGAAAATGATTGATAGTGATTTTAGTTTGACTTTTTTTATTGGATTTTTATGAGTTTTACGGTTCTCGTTTTTATTATATTTTTGTGCTTACAACCTTACCGATTTACGTTATTATTATTATTATTATTATTATTATTATTATTATTATTATTATTATTATTATTATTATTTCTACCTTTATTATTTCTTGAGGCTTTTTTATAATTTTCTAGTATGACTTACTATGCGACTAATTCTGCTGCATCCCGAGTAGAGATTCTCTCTCTCTCTCTCTCTCTCTCTCTCTCTCTCTCTCTCTCTCTCTCTCTCTCTCTCTCTCTCTCTCTCTCTTAATTCCTCATTCCACACTTTTATTAAATTTTACCTCTGTTCTTACTTTTCAATTGCTTTGTCTATTCATCATTAAATGACCTAACGCCATGAACTTGTAGATAAGCATTTCTTTACAATTTAATTTTTTATTTATTTATTTTTATGGTTTTCTCTCTGAATTCCACATTATCTCTCCATTTTTATTTTTTCTCCATTCTTCATTAATTTACCGATCTTATAGAGAAGAATTTTTTTTACAATTTTTTGTTTTTGTTTTTATTTTTATCTATTTGATTATTTTCCTTTTAATTCCTCATTATCCTCCCCATTTTTATTTTTAGTCCATTCTCCATTAATTTTCCGACCTTATACAGAAGTATTTCTTTGAATTTTTTTTTTCTTTTTTTTTTACGGTATTCCCCAGCGACCCGTTCCCTTAATCTCCCGTTTGAGAAGGGTTGACGACCGCGCCTCTTAGCGGACGCAAATGACGATCGCGACTGACGCAAATCTCGTCGATTGAAACGCATTGTCAATTCCGAGTGTCTGCGCGCGGCATATTAGTGTCTTTTATCCTGGTCGTATGGGGGATCTTCCTCTCTCTCTCTCTCTCTCTCTCTCTCTCTCTCTCTCAGTTCCTCATGTCCTAACTGTATATTTCTAGTTCGTCATTCTCTCTCTCTCTCTCTCTCTCTCTCTCTCTCTTGGACTAACTGTATGTTCCTAGTTGGTCATTCTTCTCTCTCTCTCTCTCTCTCTCTCTCTCTCTCTCTCTCTCTCTCTTTGTATCTCAAGTTCCTCCTGGCTTAGCTATATATTCCTAATTCGTCATTCTTCTTCTTCCTTCTTCTTCTTCTTCTTCTCCTCCTTGTTACATCTTTTTGGCGGTCTTCAATTATCTCTGTCCTCCCTCCTCCCAGGTCTAATTTTCTCTTGCCATCGTTTTTTCCCTCTCCCTGTGTCTTCTTTATTCTATCTCTCCCCCACCCCTTCCCTTTTCATGATTTTGAATTCTGCTCGCTTTCCTTAGATCTCCACAATCTCACAATCTCCACAATTATTGTGGACTATCTCTTGTGTCACTTTTCTATCTCCTTGTAATTTCCCCGTTATTCCTTCCCATCTCCCTCCTCCCTTTCTGCTTGTTTGGTGGAATTGTTCGGTGGTAAAAAAGGCTCTCTCTCTCTCCCTTCTTCCTCTCTCTGGCTTCCTCTCTCTCTCAAATCTTCCTCTCC
Organism: Macrobrachium nipponense; assembly: GCF_015104395.2. Taxonomy (NCBI): domain Eukaryota; kingdom Metazoa; phylum Arthropoda; class Malacostraca; order Decapoda; family Palaemonidae; genus Macrobrachium; species Macrobrachium nipponense. Next base: position 58,314,984 of record NC_087208.1, on the reverse strand, counting down.
GGGGCCCCGCCGCGTCCAGCACCTCAAGCCATTCCCCTCTCCGCCTCTCACTCGGTCCTCTCTCCTCCCTTCCGTCCCCTCCCGCCTCCCTCCTCTCTCTCTCTCTCTCTCGGTATTGTACTATATCTCTCTCCCTTTCCCTCGCATGAAAATAATTTCTCAAAAAACTCGTACTTTATATATATATATATATATATATATATATATATATATATATATATATATATATATATATATTATATATATATATATATACACACACACATATACATATATATATGTATACACATGTTGAGAGTAAACACTTACTCTCTCTTCTCTCTTTCTCTCTCTCTCTCTCTCTCTTTTAGTATTATACTCTGTCTTTCTCCCTCACATGAAAATAATTTCTTAGAACAACTCCTACTTTATATATATATAATTCTCTCTCTCTCTCTCTCTCTCGTCTCTCTCTCTCTCTCTCTTCTCTCCTCTCTCTCTCTCTCTCTCTCTCTGATCTAAGTGAGGTGGAGATCTTATCCATTTCTCGACACGGTTCAGTGGGCTCCATACTCGGAGGCAGTGGATTCCATACTTGGGGATTAACTCGTTCGATGTGACCCATTGCTTCTTGCAGCTGATAGTTATGGTCTGTTGCAAGCGTCGGTAACGTTCCGTTTGTTTTTATCGTCGATGCGTTGATCTCTGTTTTTCTGTAATAGAAGCGTTGTGTACTTTCTATTCATTCATATATGAGTTTCTTGCAAGCTTATTCGTTTTCATACATAACTCGAGGTAATGTGGAAGGTTACAAGATATGATATTTGTATTTCCTGTTGGTAATAATAATAATAATAATAATAATAATTTTAGTAGTAGTAGTACAATAGATGGTTGTAGCCGTAGATGAAATTGGCAATAATAATAATAATAATAATAATAATAATAATAATAATAATAATAATAATAATAATAGCTGTAGTAGTAGTAGTACAATAGATGGTTTTAGCCGTAGAAGAAATTGACAATAATAATAATAATAATAATAATAATAATAATAATAATAATAATAATAATAATAATAGATGGTTTTAGCCGTAGATGAAATTGGCAATAATAATGGTAGTAGTAGTAGTAGTACAATAGATGGTTGTAGCCGTAGATGAAATTATGAATGAATATAAATGTAACTTACTCGGTAGGATTTTTGAGACGCACTGTCACGACATCATTCTCAGCAGAAGGAAACTGTTACAAATCCAGACATCTTTAATCTTTAGCATTTGTTCACTGACTGTTTACTGACTTGTTTACCGGTTCGTTACAGGTCCGAGATCCCGCAGAATCAAACGGCGCGAGAGGGCCACCCCGCAGGAGAAGCGGCCCCGGACGGCCTTCACCTCCGAGCAGCTGGCGCGGCTGAAGAAGGAGTTCGAGGACAACAAATACCTGACGGAGAAGAGACGGCAGGACCTCGCCCGCGAGCTGTGCCTGAACGAGTCCCAGATCAAGATCTGGTTCCAGAACAAGAGGGCCAAGATCAAGAAGGCCAGCGGCCAGAAGACGGGCCTGGCCATCCACCTGATGGCGCAGGGCCTCTACAACCACTCCACCGTACCTGTCGACGAGGAGGAGAATTACCTGTGCTGAGGTGGTGGCGGCTTCTTCGAGGAGTCGCCCTCCGAATCAGCTGATCGTTGTTGATCTGTGTTTACGTTCTTAAATACGAAGGCGTGTATCATTCCTTGAACGGACGGTGAACGCACACCTCTCCCCTCCTCCCCTCCCCCCACCTTTGGCCGCACGTCATGGGACTTGGATTGGATTCTTCTCACTCCGCTGACGGTCCTCCAGGGGCGGACGGAAAAAGTCCTTCCGGAACGAAAAGAGTTGTCATTGACGGAAGAATTCTTGAGGGACGGAAATTCCTCCGCGGGGGAAATGAAAACGGCTTAGGATCTAGTTCTCTAGCCCTTGACGGCTATAGTATAGTCTTGGGGAGAGGAAGAGCCTCGAGAGTCCTCCTCCCTCCTCTGTCCTCCTATCCTACCCTCCTGAATCCATCCCATTCCCAGTTTTCATTTCATCTCACCGCAGCTCCATCAGAACCTGTCAAGACTTATGAATGGTTTCGACAGCGCGGTGGCAGCGTCTTTCGCATCTCCCGTCTCCTGCCCAGACTCTCTTTCTCCCCTCTTTAGGAGACGCCGGAAGAAGAAGAAGAAGAAGAAGGGGGAAGCTGCTGCTGCGGCATCCTCCTCCTCCTCAAAAGATCTGCCGCTTCAATAGCGCTGTGATCCTGCCGCAAAGATGAGATGAATTTTTGAAAAGGATCTTTTCACACTCCTCTCAGGCCTTTTGCTCTTTGTCACGAGTGAAATCGTGCGCACATACATACATATACATATATATGTATACATCTTCAATCCATACAGTCATATACATTAATATCCGTTAAATGTATGTCCTCACGCGGGCATCCCTTGTGAAAACCCTTCCGTTGCAAATTAGCCTCCTCTCAGTATTAATTCAGGAAAGATGGACAGCATCAAGAAGAAATCAGCCAAGAGGTCATATCATATATATTTTCTTAATTTATTATTCCCCCCTCTTTTCCTCTTCAACACTCGTTGTCGTTTATTCTGTCTCCCCTGTGTTTAGTGATTGTTAACAAAAACTAGTTTTCAGTGTGAAACTTGAAAAGGAAAATATGAGAGAAGACAGAGCTGTTGGAACCACTCTCAGTCAGTCAGTTGGTGGAAGAAAAAGTCGTTGGTTTTGTGTCCCTGTTTATTATTGGCGCTGCTTGAACGAGAAGAACTTTTTGGAAGATAAAGTGACGGACAGGAGAAAGAGAGAGGGAGAGACAGAGAGTGTTTTAAGAGCAGTTATTCGCTGAGAAAGCGACTGGCGATTAACATGAAAGTGCAGTTTTTTAAGTGCAGTATAATGAAGTGCTTGTATTAGATATATAGATATATATATGCACCTGGATACGCAGTTGTGTGTATAAGTATGTTTTTATTAAGAATGGTTTATGTTCATGGGTAATTTTGTGTGGTATGTATATATATGTATGTATATATATACGTATATATACATGTATATATAATGTGTATTATGTATGATAATAATATATATGTATATATATATTGTATATATATATATGTATATATATAAATATATATATATAAATATATATATATATATATAATATATATATTATATATATATATATATTATATATATATATATTATATATATATATATATATTATATATATATATATATATATATATGAATAAAACTGGTTGTTGGAGGAGGAGAAGACCCATCCATAGAGATTGTTTCTTGATAAGACGACCCTCGTCTCGCAACTTTTTTTCCATTTTCTCACCGTTGAACTTTTGACAGAGCAGATCATTGGACGGCAGCCTTCCCTTTTTCCTCATTCAATATCCAAAGTTGGATAGTCAGTATTGTTAGATGCGAAACTCAAGTCTGCGAAAATCTCCAATACCTTCTTTTTTAATATCTTTTTTTTTTAAGTCATTTAGGTCAGTTATGTATGGAATGGGGTCACCATTGATGGCATTAGCTGTACCATTTATATATATATATATATATATATATATACATATATATATATATATATATATATTAAATTATTTAACTTGATAATAAAACAATTGCAGTAATTTTCGTTTCCAGAACTTTTTGAGTTGACGAATAGGCCTATTGGCTTCATAAACAGGCCTATGTCGCCTCTCCCTGAGAGAGTCACTTCTTGTCATAAACCTAATTTAATGGTGACCCTACGTCCAGTGGTAGCTGAGGTTTTGTGAAACAGTACAAATTAGGTTTTAATTTGGTGAGGCCACGGTCTGGCCTGTGTTATCATTATATACATGACGTATATAGCCAAGAATTTTGTCTCTATGGAAAGACTTGAAATATTTAGGTGTAAAAGTGGTCAGGTCCCCCACCCTCCCCTTTACAAACGCATTCGAAGTGCCGATGCATTATGAAAGGGACTTGAAAAAGGGGCTGTCATTGCCTCTTAGATAAATAAGTAAAGATATTAGATAAATAAAGGCCGAACATATTCCCCCTATTTTTCAGGGATTTTAAGGAATTACCGGAATCCGTATGGAATTTTATCGGTACATCTACTCGTCATTACCATTACGAGATATTTTATTCACGTGAAATGACATTTACATCATCCTGCAGCCATTATTAAGGCGGTTTCCCTCGCCCCCAGGTGAGAAGCACACCTGTAATATTCATCGGCAAGAACCCCGTTGGTGGATGATTACTTATCGGCCAACCACTTTGAGGCACTTACTGCCCCTAATATTCAGTAGTAACCTGAAAGATTTCAAGGAGGCAAGTTACGAAATAAATGTGTAATTGAACTTCTTACATTATACCTGTTATTACTCTACCTGTTTGAATTCTCACCTCATTAATTTTAATTCGCCAAAAGAATTTTTTTTATATATATATGTTACTCTTAGTGTAAAATAGTCTTTTTTTTATTCATTCGTTTTAGAGAAAAATAAATCTCTGATTCTTCAGGAATATTCTCTTTTTACTCGTAAGGTGAAAAGCTCCTATGAATAAGCGACCTTTTACTTTTGTCGTGAATATTATATTATATTATATTTTTGTTATTCTGTGCATTTGTATTCCTCCTTCTTGTTTTTTTTTTTTTACTGACATTTTCTCGATTTATAAAAACAGGAAGGCGATCTGGCGGCCCATCGCTAAGGGTGGTCGATCGCCCCTAATGTAAATAGTGTACATTTTTATCAGATGTTTATACTGTGTACATAAGTGTTTTAAATTATTTATATAAATGTGTTGTCAAATAAAAGCCATTTTCCCTTACCACTGTGTTTTATTGTTGCTTTGGACGGGGGAGGAAGATTATGTATAGTATGTGTATGTTATCAAGAGTATATATATATATATTATCTATATATATATATATATAATATATATATCTATATAATATATATATATATAATATATACATATATATTAATATATATAGATATTATATATATATATATATATATATATATATATTTATATAATTGATTATTATGTATATATATATATAATATTTAATAATAATATATATATGCTATATATATATATATTAATTATAATTAATATATGGGGGTTGAGAGAGAGAGAGAGAGAGTCAGACTTGGCTGTCCTATAGGTTTCAAGCGAAGCAATAAGTCCTAGAGATCGCCGCTTTATTGTAATGAAAAATACTTGGAAAAAAGTCGATTTTCTCTTTTTAAAATCAAATTAATTCGTGTACTCGTGCTTAAATGAAATGGGAAGTTGATCAAAATAAAAAGGGAAGTTGATTATAAAGCAATATTTATGATTTTGTTTTTCACGTCAGCAGGCTAAAAAGAGATCTGACGTATGTGGATGATGTTTATCTATCAAGCAGAAAATCTACTTCCCAAGTTGAGTTCAGTAGCATTCTGTATTTTGTTTAACAAGTTTCCAAGTGACTTTTTTTTTTTTCTAATGAGTGAGAAACTTATAAATAAAGGTAAAATTTCTTTTATTTTCTAATGGAAGAAACTCGAATAAAAAGATAGATGTTCTTTTATTTTTTAATGAAAGAAACTCACATAAAAAAGATAATTTTCTTTTGTTTTCTAATGGATGAAACTCGTATAAAATGTGATAGAATTTATTTTGTTTTCCAATGGAAGAAACTTTTATAAAAAAAATAGATTTTCCTTTTGTTTTCTAATGAAAGAAACTCACAGAAAAAGGATAGAATTTCTTTTGTTTTCTAATGGAAAAAACTCGCATAAAAACTATAGATTTTCTTTTGTTTTCTAATGGAATAAACTCTTATAAAAATATATTTTTTCTTTTGTTTTCTAATGGAAGAAACTTTTATAAAAAAAATTATTTTTTGTTTTCTAATGGAAGAAACTCTTATAAAAAATATATTTTTTCTTTTGTTTTCTAATGGAGGAAACTCGCATGAAATGTGATAGAATGTATTTTGTTTCCAAATGGAAGAAACTCGCATGATTTTTTTTTTTTTTTTTTTTTTTTTTTTTTTTTTTAAAGAAAAGCTCAGTTTTCTTTTGCGTCGTGTTGCCCTGAGGTAATTTTTCCCACTGAAGAAAATACTCGATTATACTACTGAAGAAAATCCTAATTTTCCCGCTCGTGAAAATGAGTATTTTCTCGCGGGAGAAGAAGGTCCTTATTCTCTCGCGATGAAAATCATATTTCAAAAGAAGTCTTGTGATTTGCTCGTTGAAGATTTTAAAACAGAAATAGGTTGATAGGACAGCTGGAAGAAGTATCATCATAGTATATAGTCCTGATTATGCTAAAAGGAATATTTACCACCAACATCGTCATCTTCAGTGAATGATAACCGAATCAAATTCGAATAACTAATGGTACACTGACGTTTAAATATTTATTATTAATATTGATAGATTATAAAGTAAAAAAAAAAATTTTCGAGGAGGTAGATTGGGTCCCCATTATTGAAAATGTAAGTATAGAACCTCGGTATGGGGGATGTTATTTAATCCAAGCGTTTATTATTAATGAAAGTTGATATAGACTAATGACACTGAGAGGAGTTAAACTTGGTCTTTATTAATGAAAGTGAAGCAGGCGTTCGTTTATGCTAATCCAGGACCGATAATGAAAGTCAGATAGTATATTTATGGGTGTTAGCAGTCTTTGTTATATAATGAAATTTGAAACAAAGCGTTGACGTTCATTTATGTTAGTCCAGGACCGATAGTGAAAGTCAGATAGGATATTGATGAGGCCAGGATTGATAATGAAAGTTGAGGTATTACATTGATGAGAGTTAGCAGTCTTTACGAATGAAAGTTTAAATAAATTAATAACAGTAAGAAAAGTTGAACAGATTCTTTTATAATGAAAGCTAGAATAAATTAATAACTGGTAGCCATTATGCAAGTTGAAGCAGAAAAATTTTATTAATTATATTAAAGACAGAGAAGAGTTAAATCGTGTGTTGATAGATTTTGAAGTTTAATGACATTCAGAGAGTTTATGCCAAATCTTTGTTAATGAGAGTTGAAAGGAATAATGGCGTTGAGAGAAGTTAAATAAACCTTGTCTGCATCATCTTCATTATTTGAAAAGTTAGAGGAATCTTAATGTTATTGAAGAAATTGGCTCGGATCCTTTTTTTAAAAAGAGAAGTGATTGAATTAAAGTTTGGCTCTTGAAAAAATATATTTAATCGAATCCTATCAACATTGAAGTAAACTGGCATTGAGAAAAGTTAAATAAACCTTGTCTGCATAATCTTCATTATTGGAAACTTAGAGGAATCTTAATGGTATTGAAGAAATTGACTCGGATCCTTATTTTTTAAAAGAGAGAAGTGATTGGGTTAAAGTTTGGCTCTTGAAAAAAATATAATCGAATGCTATCGACATCGAAGTAAACTGAATGAAAAATGGCCGGGTGTAATTTTCGTCAATGAAAATCGAAGTAAAAGTTAGCCCTCTTCAGCTGCCTCAGCACACACACACACACACATTTTGCAACTTGCTAAAAATAGTCAGAAGGAATTTTTAAATATGTGAAAATCGAAGCAAATTTGAACCCTTATAAAGTAACGAACTGACGCAAATTTAAAATGAAAGAAATATCATCATTAACCCCTTCAGTGAAAATAAAAACCTTCAGTAAATAAAAAAAAAAAAAAAAAATCGAGCTGGAAACGGGTGATGCTACTTTTTTTTTTCCTACCTAAAGGAATGTTTAGTAAATGGAAATCGGAGTAAATCTGAACTGGCTCTTACAGATAAAGAACTGACGCAGATTTAAACTTAAGCAAAATCCTATTTAACGCCTTCAGCCCCCCGCCCCCCAAAAAAAAAAAAAAAAAAATCACAAGGAGGACACTGCTTTTACATTTTACATTTTTTACACCTTGCTAAAAATGTCAAAAGAAAAGAAAAAAAAAAATCCTTAGCAAATTTGTACCACAGCCCCTCCCCACCCCACCCCGCCCCACCCCCCCACCCACCCCCCCCAAAAAAAAAAAAAAAAACTTCACTAAAAGAAACTGATTTTGTTTTTATTTCACTTTGCCAAAAAATGTCAAAAAAAAAAAAAAAAAAAAAAAAAAATTTCTTGAGCAAATTTGGTACACAGCTCCCCACCCCTCAAAGAAAAACCCCCCCCCCCCCCCAAAAAAAAAAAAAAAAAAAAAAAAAAAAGCAAATTTGTACCAAAACCCAACCAAATAAATTAACTGACCAAAATTACAATTAAAATTCCTTCAGCTTAAAAAAAAAAAAATAATTTAAAATCTCTCTCTCTCCTCTCTCTCTCTCTCTCTCCTCTCTCTCTCTCTCTCTCTCTCTCTCCCGATCACAGACGACGGCGGCCAAACACCCATGACATCGACGTCATGTAAAGTCAGAGCGAATGATCAATTCGGAGAAATGATCGTCCGTTAGGGAGTGTTTTTTTAAGGCGAGTCATACGAGATAATGAGAGAGTGCGTCGTAATGATACGCGATTATTTCTTGTTTTTATTTTCCGTTTCATAATTTTTTTTTTTTTTTTTTTTTTTTTTTTTTTTTTATTATATATATATCGCCGAGACATTTGTTCGATGATTGTTAGTTTTACTGTAATGCAGGTGTGTATATTGTAATGTCGATTGTAGTGTTATAATATCGGTTGCATTGTTACTTATTTTGTAATATTGGTTGTAGTATTATTCATGGGATATCGGTTGTATGGTCATATATATTTTGATATCGGTTGTTGTGTCACTTTTATTTTTATATCGGTTGTGGTGTCATTTATATTGTAATTTCGATTGTAGTGTTATAATATCGGTTGTATTTTTATTTATACTGTAATACCGTTGTAGTATTATTTATGTGATATCGGTTGTATTGTTGTTTATGCTATAATATCGGTTGTAGTGTTATTTTTATTAAGAAATCGCTTTTAGTCTATTTATATTTTGATATTGGTTGTAAGATTATCTATATTGTGATATCGGTTGTAGTGTTTTGCATAATATATATCGGATATAGTAATCTATATTGTAATTTTGGTTGAAGCGTTCTTTGCATTGTTATATCGGCATTGTGATATCGGTTGTGGTATTTATATTGTAATATCAGCCGTTGTGCTTTATATATTATAATAAATATTGTAGTGTTTTGTGTATTGTACTATTGGTTGTAGTATTAGTATATCGATTGTATTATTTAGTTGTAGTGTAATTTATATTATAAAATCGGTTGTAGTATAATTATTTGTTGTAATATTGGTTATAGTCTTATTAGTATTATGGTATCGATTGTATTATTATTTGTAGGTTGTAGTGTAATTTATATTATAATATCGGATGTAGTGTTATTCACATGACCTCAGTTGAAGCTATCGGAATGATATCGGATCAGACAATGAGTGACTAATTCACGTATTGCGTCGCTTGTATTCTCAGGCCTCATTGTGACCCGTGGGCGTTGTTGTTTGGCTGGTTGGTTTGAAGCAGGACACACCTTCCTAGAGTCTTTCTTTTGCGTTGGTGAGACCGAGACGCCCAAGTGTGACAAAATCAAGCTCTTTCAATGAACTGCTATTCTATACTGATATCAAAATTCGCCCTTTAGAAGTGGACGTCTGGATTTTGTGCTTGTTATTAATCTCTCTCTCTCTCTCTCTCTCTCTCTCTTCTCTCTCTCTCTCTCTCTCTCTCTCTCTCTCTCTCTCTCTCTCTCTCTCTCTCTCTCTCTCTCTCTCTCTCTCTCTCTCACCGATTATTATAATTTTATATTAGTATTTGAGATGGCTTCCAGGTAGGAACCTTCAAACTGTAATGCAAAATTTTATTCCTAACATATATGTGAGGTATTAATTTTCTCAATTATGTTTAAATTTCATTCAGTATATTTTAGTTTGGTATTTATATTTACATTGACTCCATTTTCCTTCCTATACACGTTTTTTTAAGTGTTTATAATAAATGTTGTAAATTATCTGATTTCTTGAAGAAGTCTTCATTTTTGTGTGTTTTATTTTCACACCTCTCTTAAGTGTTTATAATAGATGTTGTAAGTTATCTGAATTTTTAAGAAAAAGGTCATTCTTCTCCCGTCCAGTTTTTTTGCGTTTTAATTTCGCAATATTGTTTTTTTTATTTTTTCATTTTGTCGAAATATCGTTTTTTTTTTATCTTTATTTTGTCGCAATATAGTTTTTATATTTCTTCATTTTGTCGCAGTATAGTTTTTGTATTTCTTCATTTTGTCGCAATATAGTTATTTTATTTCTTCATTTTGTCGCAATATAGTTTTTTTATTTCTTCATTTTGTCGCAGTATAGTTTTTATATTTCTTCATTTGTGCAGCAATATAGTTATTTTATTTCTTCATTTAGTCGCAGTCTAGTATATTCTCATTTTGTCGCAGTATAGTTTTTATATTTCTTCATTTTGTCGCAGTATAGTTTTTGTATTTCTTCATTTTTCGCAGTATAGTTTTTTGGTTTTCTTCCATTTGTTCGCAGTATAGTTTTTGTATTTCTTCATTTTGTCGCAGTATAGTTTTTATATTTCTTCATTTTGTCGCAGTATAGTTTTTATATTTCTTCATTTTGTCGCAGTATAGTTTTTGTATTTCTTCATTTTGTCGCAATATAGTTATTTTATTTCTTCATTTTGTCGCAATATAGTTTTTTTATTTCTTCATTTTGTCGCAGTATAGTTTTTTTATTTCTTCATTTTGTCGCAGTATAGTTTTTTTATTTCCTCATTTTGTTGCAATAAAGTTTTTTTTATTTCTTCATTTTGTCGCAGTATAGTTTTTTTATTTATTCAATTTTGTCGCAGTAGAGTTTGTATTTCCTGCTGTCGCAGTATAGTTTTTTATTTCTTCATTTTGTCGCAATATAGTTTTTTATTTCTTCATTTTGTCGCAGTATAGTTTTTTATTTCCTCTTTTTGTCGCAATATAGTTTTTTATTTCTTCATTTTTTCGTATTATAGTTTTTTATTTTACTTTTTGTCGCATTATAGTTTTTTATTTCTACATTTTGTCGCAATAAAGTTTTTTTTTCACGCCTTGCTTGAAGCGCGTGTCACAATTCTTATGTGCATTTTCCAACGTTCAATGTGAATAGTCATCCATTGCGTGTGCCCTCGTAGAACACTATTTGCACACGATTTCAATAAGCACATGTCACAGTCTGATCTGGTTAAGGGAAGCTATACGTAAAGTCCTTTTAATTATACTCTCTCGCGGAGTAATTGTCATCCTCGGGTCTCATGGCTTCTCCGACTTGTGTGGGTGGCGCCGAGATCGCTGTCAAATTCCTTCCGGTGGTCCCTAAGGGTGGTAATTTGCACCTGTCATTACCGCGGCTCAGTTGAGATAAAGCACACCTGGGAAATTATAGTCCCTGGACGACGTTGAGTCGTTTCAGTGCATGGAAGCAAGCATATTGCTTTCGCGGACGCGGGATGGTTGTTACTATACATCATGGAAGCATGGTTTATGCGCTCGTAGATGCAAAGTTAAATGCGTTCATGCAAGCGAGGTTTATTGCGCTTATGGAAGCAAGATTTACGCTTTCGTAGAAGCAGAGTTTATGCTTTCATGAAAGCAGAGGTTTATACGTTCGTGGAAGCATAGTTTTATGCGTTTATGGAGGCAAAACTTTGAAGCAAGGTTTGTGTGTTCATGGAAGCAAAAATTTATGCGTTTATGAAAGCAAAACTTTATGCGTTCATTGGAAGCAAAGGTTTATGCGTTTATGGAAGCATTGGATATGCGTTCATGGAAACAATGTTGAGATCATGGAAGCACGGTTTATGCAACCATGCAAACAAGGTTTATGCGTTCATGGAAGTAAAAATTTATGCTTTCTGGAAGCAAAACTTTATGCGTTCATGGAAGCAAAGGTTTATGCGTTTATGGAAACAAGGTTTGCGTGATCATGGAAGCACGGTTTATGCAGTCTTGCAAGCAATATTTATGCTTTTATTGAAGCAAGGTTTATGGTTTCATGGAAGCAAGATTTATGATTTCATAGAAGGAAAGTTTATGCGTTCATTGAAGCAAGTTTTATGCTTTCTTGAAAGAACGGTTTATGCGTTTATGGAAGCACGATTTATGCGTTCGTTAAAGCAAGGTTTATGCATTTATGGAAACAAGTTTCATGCGTTCATACAAGCATGGTTTATGCAGTCATGAAAGCAAGGTGTCAGCATGATTATGATTATTGCATTTACAAAAGCAAAACGAATGAATGCATGAAAGTGTACTTTATTGCATTCATGATAGCAAGGTTATTGCATTTACAGACGCAAAATGAATTTATGGGAATAAGTTTATTCCTTTTATGAAAGCAAGATTGTTGAATTTACAGAAAAGCAATAAATGAACTTATAAAACATATGTCTATTGTATTTGTGGAAGCAAGAGGATTTCATATGAAAGCCTAGTTAATGCCTAAACTTATTGCGACGTTGGAATTAATAGGACTGTATTTAAGTTTGTTTGGAAGAACGAATTAATATTGTGCTGGCTTTGTCTGTCTGTCCCTCCGCCTTCATATCTATCAAACTACTGAGGCTAGAGGGCTGCAAATTGGTATGCTGATCACCCACCTTCCAATCATCGAACTTACCAAATTGCAGCCCTGTAGAGTCAGTATTTTATTTTTTATTTATTTTATTGAAGGTTAAAATGATCCATAATCGTACTTCTGGCAGCGCTATAGGTATCAACAAAATATTTGCTAAAGCCAGAGAGCTTATTCCGTTGGATTTTGTAACTGTTGGTTGGTCAAATGTTGGGTAGCATTATGGTGGAAGCAATCTCACCCCAAATTATATTCTAAGAATCGAAAGGTGGTAGGGGGTGGTATTATCTCTCTCTCTCTCTCTCTCTCTCTCTCTCTCTCTCTCTCTCTCTCTCTCTATATATATATATATATATATATATATATATATATATGTGTGTGTGTGTGTGTGTCCGTGTGTGAGTGTGTGTATGTCTGTATAATTATACAGTATGTATATATTATGAATATAAATAATGTATATTTTATATAGTATACATATTATATGTGTGTATACATAGTATATATGTATATATGATATATATATATATATATATATATATATAATGTGTATACACACATATATATAATACATATTTGTTACAAGAGAAACAGAGATTTAGAGAAAGAATTCCATTTCAAAACAGCATAAAACCAACTCTCACTGAGAGAGAGAGAGAGAGAGAGAGAGAGAGAGAGAGAGAGAGAGAGACTGAAAAAATAACTTAATTGCGGGATGCTAATGAACGCCGAGGAGAGTCTCACCTGGAATGCCTTGGTAATTAGAACTCGGGTATACCTAATTTAAAGCAGGTAAACTCTTCATTATGGAGAATTCCGCTTTATTGCGTTCTTCTTCGCTGGCTGCGCCCCGCCGCCATCCCCCCCCCCTCCCCCACCCCCGCCCTTTTTAGTCTTTCCTTTTAAACGTCTCCTTCCTTCCGGTGTCCATTCCAAAAACCTTATAGGATATCGCTCCTCCTCCATTCTTTTGGTGTGTCCAAACCATCTAAGCTGTCCTCTCTCCACAAAATCTAGTACCCCGGTCCACTCCCTAGTTCTCTTCTAATGTCTTCATTTCGTAGCCTATCTAGTCTTGTTACACCTTTTATGAGTCTTAGGGCTTTCATTTCAGCTGCTTGAAGTTGGCTTCTAGTTCTTGATGTTAATGTCCATGATCATGGCCATAAGTCAATATTGGTCTTAAATAGAGAGGTATATTTATGGTTTTCACTTTGCGAGGTATTTCTGTCTTTCATTAGTGGGGTAGAGCAGATACAGATTGTTACTGAATTCTGTATTCGGGTAGTTGTTTCCAGTTTGAATCGTTTGTGGTCTAAACTCTTACTCTAAGTAAATGATACAATCCACAATGAAGTAAATTCCTCTTGTAGTTTAAAATATATATTACTTGTATAGGATTAAAGCTTTCGAACAAGACCACAGTTGATGGTCGAAAGCTTTAATCCTATACAAGTAATATATATTTTAAACTACAAGAGGAATTTACTTCAATGTGGATTGTATCCCCATATATATATATGTATATATTTATAGAAATATACACATGTATGTATGTATGTGTATATATATATATATATATATATATATATATATATATATATTAATTAGACCCTTATGTATGTATGCATGTATGTATATGTATATGTGTATAAATACTCGTCAAATGCGTTGCAACTTATAGATTTTGGCATCGTCCATTAAATATTTTTACTTCATCTTTTCCCTTTTCCATCCTGATTGGTCATTTTTGGCGTCACCTTCGACTCCCAGTTTCATTTTCCACGGTATCTGGAAAGTATAAACTGCCGTACAACGAATCAAGAAAAATATGCTTGGTTAAGAATGCATATTTTATATATAAATATTTTTTCGTTAGTGCCCCATGCTTCGTATCTTTTGTGCTACTTCGTATTAGTTCACGACACAAAAGTAAAACATGCTTCGAAGTTTCTTCGGCGCAATCTAGTTTTCTGGACAGTACAGTGTATAAGGCTGTACGAAACTCAGCCGCGGCCCATGAAAATTTCAGCCACTGCCCTGCGGTGGCCTGTGTTGTTGGCACCTATAGTTGTGCCAGACGCAGCACGGTCATGGATAACATTGACCTTAAATCAAATAAAAACTGCTGAGACCAGAGGGCTGCAATTTGGTATGTTTGCTGGTTGGATGGTGGATGATCAACATACTAATTTGCAGCCCCCCAGCCTGAGTAGTTTTTAAGATCTGAGGGCAGAAGGACAGACAAATAGTCCTCTCAATAGTTTCTGTTACAGAACACGTTAAACGATTGTCATTCCTGCGTTTTCGGTAACTTTATTTTAGCGCTTTTTAGTTCCCGAAGTCAGTGTTAGAAATTCGAAAGCAGGCGACTGAAAACTGATATATGTTTTGCATCCTTCGTGTTTTCTTTTGTGGGAACTTATCCAGCAAGTTATTAACCATTTATTATTGTTCCAGCTTAATGTTTGTATCATGTGAAAGCGCTTGAAAGCATAATGTTTGCGCCATTGAAATCTATATTGATAACCCCAATACACGTTGATGGTGTCTGAAGGAGGTCTTGAACTATAGATTTCAAATTTATTTTCGTAAGATTTTCCCTTTTTTTTAAATTAAAATTTCGATGATAATTGTTTCTGGCGCATTTACATAAATATAAGCTCCTAAAAAATTGGAATTATTAAAATATATCTTATTTCAATGGATTTTACTGCGCAGTTAAACCAGCCAGACGACTTTGCAGGTTCCAAGAGATTTTGTTTACCCAGATGGCTTTCCAGGAGATTTTGTTTACCTAGATACATTTCTGGGAGATTTTGTTTGTCCAGATGGCTTACAAACAAACAAACAAACAAAAAAGATGGCTTTCCATGAGATTTTGTTCACCCAGATGGCTTTCCGGGAGATTTTGTTTGCCAAGATGGCTTTCCAGGAGATTCTGTTTACCCAGATGGCTTTCCAGGAGATTTTGTTTGCCTAGAAGTCTTTCCAGGAAATTTTGTTTACCCAGATGGCTTTCCAGGAATTTTTTTTACCCAGATGGCTTTCCAGGAGATTTTGTTTACCAGATGGCTTTCCAGGAAATTCTGTATACCCAGATGGCTTTCCAGGAGATTTTGCTTGCCCAGATGGCTTTCCAGGAAATTCTGTTTACCCAGATGGCTTTTCAGGAGATTTTTTTTACCCAGATGGCTTTCCAGGAGATTTTGTTTACCAGATGGCTTTACAGGAAATTCTGTTTACCCAGATGGCTTTCCAGGAGAGATTGTTTGCCCAGATGGCTTTCCAGGAGATTTCTTTGAACTCAATCAGATAGTGCCTTTAGGTTGAATTGCTGAAGTGATGAGGCGACGTTTCCGGCAAAAGCTGCTCATCGAGATGGAGTTTCCATCAAAAAGGAATCTTGAAAATTGTGAAGTGCTTGCCGAAGATATGCAGCGATGCTTTCGTCGGTTAAATCCTTATTACATAATGGCCCTTTATTCTGTGTGGGTTTGCCAGTCGAGTAAAAGGTATGTTTTCTCTGGTTTCATCAAATACTCACAAATGATAATAATCATCATTTTAAAAATGCGTTTCGCCCTGGAACCGATGGCTTTAGAGAAAATAAGAGGGCAGTCGCCACTGCTACATTTGTCTTCAACTAACTGAATTAAGGATGAACTGTACTGCAGAAAGCTGTCATTATTGTAATGATAATATTTGAAATATTAACGTGCTATAACTCATTCGTTGTAAATCTCGATAATAATTCGAGAATATTTTCAAATATGAGTAAGTCCCTTTGAAGTTGAAGTATATACTTATTTTTTCATCGACTGTCTTCTGCTTTATTTAGTTCCATATTGGATGGATTGATTCGATAAACGTGTCTGATGCGAGAACGCTCATGAATCTCTCGCTGCCTTTTTTTTTTTTTGAAGCGTAAAAAGATCACTCTGAAGTGGCCTCTATCAAAAGACGCTAAATTTCAGATAGAGCACTTTATATTTTATCAAATATTTTATTTTATTTTATTTAATCTTTTATTTACATTGATACCATTTGCCCAGCTCTGTATCTCTTTGATGTAGTATTTACCTGGTAAGTTTAAAAGGTATATCAGATAATTCTTACTTGGTTGGTGTGCTCAAATTTCGCTTTGATGGGGTTACAAATACTTAATTCTATTTGGTGTAATTGATGTGAAGGAAACTTACTTTCATGTGGTTTGGTTTTATGTGTCATATTATATATATATATATATATATATATATATATATATATATATATATATATATATATATATATATATATATAGAGAGAGAGAGAGAGAGAGAGAGAGAGAGAGAGAGAGAGAGAGAGAGAGAGATTCACCATTGCTTTAGTACTGAACGTGAAATGTAATGTTTACATGCTCTTCTCTGGCGTCACCTCGTAAATAAGAGAAACGGTTAATTGATAGTTTTTCACACAGAGAGAGAGAGAGAGAGAGAGAGAGAGAGAGAGAGAGAGAGAGAGCCGAGAGCCTTGATTCCTATGACAATGAATACATGGAAGAGCAAAGTCATGGCTGAAACATGTCTCTCTCTCTCTCTCTCTCTCTCTCTCGACGTCTTTCCTCTTCATTCGTCTCCTCTCTCTCTCTCCCTTCTCCCTCTCTCTCTCGCTCTCCCTCTCTCGCCCCTCTCTCCAATCCCCTCATCCAATCTCCTCTTCACTCCTCCCCTCTACTCTCTCTCTCTCTGGTGTCTGCCAAGTGGCCTGAGGAATAGACTGAGACCTTTTGTCAGATTTTCTGAATTGCAGGTTTTTGAGTTCTAACAAAGAGAATGTCGGAAATTGAGAGAAAGCGTGTTTTAATATATATATATATATATATATATATATATATATATATATATATATATATATATATATAATATATATATATATATATATATATATATATATATATATATATATATAGATATATATATATATATATATATTATGTATAATAATGATATATATATTTATATATATTTATAAATAGATAGATAGATAGATAGATAGATAGATAGATAGATAATAGATAGATCACAGTGTGTGCTTACATATGTCACAGATCAGCCATTTATGACCAAGAACAGCTAAGTCTGCCCAGATAAAAGAAAATAAAAAACTTTATGATAAGTCGCATTATGTGTCTGTATATCCGTAGAGAGTTAATTACAGGTAGCTTAGCTAATTGCAGGTAGATATGGCTCGGGTGAAAGCGCCCTGTAACTTCTGTGAACTACCCTTTCGTTATGTAGCCTATTTCCCCGTATTTTTACCCGGGGGGAGGTTGGTGGAGGGAGGGGGTGGGGGTGAGGGGGAGGGGGAAGGGGAGTGTATTATCAGAAATCCAATGCGTCAGTGATAGCAATAATATGGCGGAATACTCTTAATTAATGTAACGGTGGCGGGGCGGAGGTCATATCAGTTTTAATTAATAACAGGTAGATGGCCATTTAATTAAAGCGTTGATATAGCGGCAGCAGAGCAGCAGCAGCACCACCGCTTCAATGACGAGAGAGAGAGAGAGGGGGGGTATTTCTCTTATAATTACGAGAGAGAGAGAGCGGGTATTTCTCTTATAAATACGAGAGAGGGCATTTCTCTTATAATTACGAGAGAGAGAGAGCGAGAGAGGGGTATTTCCCTTATAATTACAAGACAGACAGGGTATTTCTCTTATAATTACAAGAGAGAGAGAGAGAGTATTTCTCTTATATTTACGAGATTTCTTTTATAATTACCAGACAGACAGACCAGACAGACAGACAGACAGACAGACAGACAGACAGACAGACAGACAGACAGACAGACAGACAGACAGACAGACAGACAGACAGACAGACAGACAGACAGACAGTTAATAAACTTAAGACAAAATTGATAGGGAAAGTAGAGACATAGGGAAATACATTCTGTAAGCAAGTGTATTAGAGAGAGAGAGAGAGAGAGAGAGAGAGAGATAACAGCAATAAGCTTAAGACTCCCCTAGGGGGATAATGTCAGTGCACCTCATTCGGTGCAATGTTGGCATTACTTACGGTTTTTTGCAGCGTCCCTTCTGCCCCTAGCTGCAACTACTTTCATTCCTTTTGCTGTACCTCCTTTCATATTAACTTTCTTCCATCTTACTCTCCACCCTTTCCCAACAATTGATTCATAGTGAAACTGTTTTGAGGTTTTCTTCCTGTTACACCTTTCAAACCTTTTTCACTGTCAATTTCCATTTCAGCGCTGAATGGCCTTAGTTGCCCCAGTGCTTGATATTATGCCTAGAACCTCTAAAATCAAATCAAATAAGCTTAAAACAAAAGAGAGAGAGAGAGAGAGACTTTTGGACGCTGGACTTTAGCATATAGACTGTTATTGATTTTGATTTTTCCTCTTTGATGTTCTCTTGTTTTTCAATATACCTATTATCATTCTTCAACTCTCTATTTTTCATTAGTCCCAAACGGAAAGGTTCGGTTAGTGGAATACTGCATTTTTTTTCGCGCAGACATCAATATTTTCATTTAGTTATAAACATTTCCCTTCTATTGTCTTTTTCACTCAGCCGTGTTCGTCTTTTTAGAGGCCCAGCCTCGAAATTCAGTTTTTACTTCTTTCCTTTGTGCTTCCAGAGGCCAATTTGCCAATCCTTCGAAATTAAAAAATTTTGCGAAACCATATGAAAATGTATATATACTATATATATATATATATATAATATATAATTATATATATCATATATATATAATATATATGTGTGTGTGTGTGTGTGTGTGTGTGTGTGTGTGTGTGTGTGTGTATCTCAAACCATCTTTTAACCTCCCTTTTCTTCGTGTGTCACAAGCTGACGAGACGAACACACACACATCTGGCAACACTGCAGGCTTGTCACCCAATAAAAAAAAAAAACGATAAAAATCCCTAAACAAAAACATAATTGAAACGACGAGAGAGAAAGAAAATGAGATCTAGCTTTTAATAACGTTATTCAAGATTTCAATTAAAATCACGATAATGAGCTTTGGCCTCATTAACTGAAAAACAGATCTCTTAATTGGGGAGGGGAGAGGGGGATAGGGGGAGGAGGGAGAGATTTAAGGGGTGACCGACCCCCTCCCCCTCGCACCGGAGTTAATCCTTTAATTTCGTAAAGGATTATACGCTGCGTATAGCTTCCACATCTGATACAGTCCAGGGGCGATTTATGGATTAGGATTCTCTCTCTCTCTCTCTCTCTCTCTCTCTCTCTCTCTCTCTCTCTCTCTCTCTTTCTTTTTATTAGTATTATTTTTGCAGACGAAGTTATTACTTCAGTTGCCATTGTTGTGGGTCCATAATTGCTTCTTTGTTATTGTCGTATATATTATTATATATAAGTTGTAATCACTATAGCGTCATTATTCCCGCTTTAATAATAATAATAATTAAAAATTCCTCATAGTAGCACGAGTCTTCAAATGGAGAAACAAATCCACAGTTATGTAAATGTACATATATTTAAGTTTAAAACAGAAATATAAACTTAAATATATGTACATTTACATAACTGTGGATTTGTTTCTCCAATAATAATAATAATAATAATAATAATATAATAATAATAATAATAATAATATAATAAGTATAGTAATAATAAAATACAGATGACAGTAGCTGTTGTGAGTATCATGCTGTTAATCATTTTCACACACATAATATATATATGTGTGTGTGTGCGCGCGCGCGGCTTGTTTATATGCACTTAATGGATACGTTTTTGAATACCTGTGAACACATATGGGTATGTCTATTTATATATATAATATATATATATATATATATATATATATATATATATATATATATATATATATATATAATATATATATATATATATATTATATGTATGTATATATGAAATATATAGTACGCGAACATTCTTCCAGAAAACCACGCATGCGCATATTAATATTTCCTTTTTTCTCTTTTTTTTTTTTTTCTTTTTTCGTGAACTGGTCTTTTTTTATTTTTTTTTTTTTTTTTTTTTTTTTTTTTTTTTTTCGTGAACTGGTATAGGCTTCGAACGGTGGTGAGTATCATTTGAGCGCCGCTCCACGGATATTATTGCTGCGTTCCGGTTATTGGAAGTTTCATTTTGACTTTTATTAAGGGACAAAATATTTAATGAGAAATTGCTCTCCTCCCCCCTCCCCCTTCCCCTTCCCCTCCCCTCCTCTCCCCTCCCTCCGCCCACCCATACCCCTATCCCAGACACCTAACCCGCCCCCTCCTCCTCTTCCTCCACCCCTCCGTGCAACCTAACCTTTGGTATCGAGTAACCCGCTTAATAATCCAAACGCTGTGTGGTGCTCCTATTGTTGTTGTTGTTGTTGCTGTTATTGTTTTTTAGGGTTATATTGGTCTTTATGTGGGTATATATTTGATTCATGTTTTTCGTGTTGTAATTTATGTTGTCCCTCAAGATTATTACCCTTTTGGCTTTTGACATATCAGTTGTTCATTTGAACCAACAACAACAGAAGCAACAACATAACAACAGTAGCAGCAACTACGACAATAATAATAATAATAATAATAATCGTCATCATCATTCATCTCATCATCATCATCATCATCATCATCATCATTCATCATCTCCCCAATGAAGAGAAAGGCAATATCAGAAGATTAGAAAAAATTAAATTCAATAATAATAATAATAATAATAATAATAATAATAATAATAATAATAATTGGGGATTATGAGTTTTTGTCATGGTTCCCGCTTAACTGATTATAGAAAGCGCCCAATTTTTATCTTTTATGTGAATTAATTGTATGTTCCCTTGTCTCTCCTTTCTTTACAAATTCCACATATGTGGGTTTTTCTGAAGCTATGCCAAATTTAACCTTTTCAGTAAGATGAAGCAGTTCTCTCATCGCTAAAGAGCTGGAAGTCATCTGACAAACCTCTAACTTGACCAGGTGGGATGTCATGCCCCATGGGGGGGGGGGGGGGCCCCTTTTTTTTTGGGGGGGGGGGGGGAAGGGAGGGTATTAAAGGAAAGTGGAGGTGGATGGGGTTGGGTGTTAAAATAGCAGGCCTACAAAAATCCTAACGGAATCCTGATTTCCTGGAGAACCTCTTTTCAAAACTGGACCTTTCTGTAATCCTATTTTCCAGCGCCTGGATCCTCTTTGGTAAAATAAAATGGCAAACTTTCTGCTGGAGGTATATATCACAAAATTTGGTAGTATATATACACATTTGGTAAAATGGCGAACTCTGCCATGGGTGTGTGTATATATATATATATATATGTATATATATATATATATATATATATATATATATATATATATATATATATATATATATATAATATTATATATGGTGAAATGACGACCTCCGCCATGAGTATATATACACATTTGGTTAGATGGCAAACTCTGTCGAAAGTAACATAATACACATCTGGTAAAATGGCAAACTCCGCCATGAGTATATATACACATCTGGTAAAATGGCGAATTCTGTCATGATTATACATACACATTTGGTAGAATGGCAAATTCCGCTATGTGTATGTATACATATTTGGTAAAATGGCAAACTGCCATGAGTATATATACACATTTGGCATAATGGACAACTCTGCCATGAGCATATACATACACAAACCAGGGTACAAGAAGGGCTGTTGAACGTCTAGTTATCCCAGGCCCTTCTAAAAGTATCTAGATTTAACGAGACTTGCGAGGAACATAATCCTGAATACTAGATCTTTTGAATATTAGATCTTTATAGTAGTAATCGTGGGACCCACTGAAGTAGCAGTGCAGTATTTGCAGTTGTTGAATTTGGGTGTCAAATCCTCTCTGTCGTGTTTCAGAAAATCTAAATATTAACCTTTGTGACGAATTGACATTGCATTATCATTCTCATACTTGGTCTATAAACTCAAAATGAATAATTATAACGGCGGGTAAAATTAATAGTCTTGAAGATCTCATTATCGTGGCTTATTAGCCTACAGGTCAACAGTGCGCCCGATTTCTTATTAAATTATTGTCGGAAATTTTATGAATTAACGAAAGACCAGTCGACAGCAGAGTATTTATTCTTAGAAACTAGAAAGGAAATGTTGTTGCTGGCATTTGCCGTTGTCGGGCAGCTGTTTACTATGTGTCAGGCGTACTGTTGACAAGTATGGTCTGCGTATATGTTATTGAGTGGGTATAGAAAATTTTTAAAGTAAATAAGAAAAATTAAAAGAAAAATAAATATAAATAATATTCTACTAACAGATAAAAATATTTAAAGATAGATAAAAATTTGAAGATTGATATTATTCTACTAACAAATAAAAACATTTGAAAAATAAATAAAAATTTAAAGATAAATAATATTCTGCTAACAAATAAAGATATTTAAAAATAAATAAAAATTTAAAGATAAATAATATCCTACTAAGAAATAAAAATATTTAAAAATAAATAAAAATTTAAAGATAAATCATATTCTACTACAAATAAAATATATAAAATAAAAAAATTTAAAGATAATAAATTTAAAGATAAATAATATTCTACTAACAAATAAAAATATTTATAAATAAATAAAAATTTCAAAATAAATATATAATTAAGATTCTATTAACAAATAAAAATACTTAAAAATGAAAATATAACAATAATTAAAAATACAACTAACAAAGATAAAGAATAAAATTGATACTTAAGTGCTGGTTCTGTATTTTCATTCGTCGATTTTTCCAGAAAGAAGTAGTTGGTGAAGGTTGCATCTGAGACGAAATTATATTCGCTTATTCGGGGAGTAAGCCTATAAACTACTTTGTTGTTGTTGTTATTGTTGTTGTTCTTGTTCTTGTTTGGCGTTGATTTAAAGATGCAGGAATTTTATTATTTATTTATTGGAATGAAAATGTAAGAAATAAACAGTACAGAACAATTATTTATAATATATGATACAGCGTATTTATTTCAATTTTCGTTGGTGAAACTACGCTCTATTTGACCATAGATAGATTTTAGCATGTGCCCCGAGTAAGTTGGAGGTCGGATCACGCTTTGTTCTTAAACCTCTCACGAAGGCATTGCATACTGTTTTGTGTGGAAGAACTTGCAGACTTTTCGAAATTAGCACATTTTTTTCGTAATACTTGAAGGTATCTCTCTCTCTCTCTCTCTCTCTCTCTCTCTCTCTCTCTCTCTCTCTCTCACACACACACACACACTGCATGTCCAGACAATATTTTTTTTTCGAAACAGTTATATTTTTCTGTTCCTTGAAATCATGATACAAAAAATTACAATGCTTTTTGATTAATATTTTATTTTAGTTATATTTTTGTATTATACGGTTATATCTCGCATCGAAAACCATCCAGTTCATACTTTTCGAAGAGAGCACATTTATTTTTTGTATTTCTCCGGTTATATCTCGCGCTCGAAAACCTACCAGTTCATACTTTTCGAAGAGAGCACATTTATTTTTTTTATTTCTCCAAGATGTCACAGATAGTTCTCGTCAAGTATAATTTTTTTGTCAGGATGAAAAAAACATTGTTTTGTAATTCTCAAAAG
>NC_087208.1:58278244-58285744 GCF_015104395.2 Macrobrachium nipponense | reverse complement strand
CCTCCAACAAACCTCCTTTCTCCATGTCTTCCTTCACTGTATCTCGCCATCTAATTCTCGTTCTCGCTTTCGATCTCCTTCCTCTAACAGGTTCCTCCCAAGCCCTCTTCACTCCCTCCTTGTCATCCATTCTCAACACATGCGCATACCATCTCAATTGTGACTTATCACCTCTGTAATCTTGACTATGTCTGCCTGCCCTTCTTCTTATTTCATCATTTTCCAATTTCTCAAGCAGCGATATTCCCATAATCCACCTCAGCAATCTCATCTCTGTTCTCTCAAGCTTTACTTCCTCTTTTCTTCTTAGAGCCCAATGTTTCTGCTCCATACATTAACACTCATCTTATCACTGTGTTATATATCTTGACTTTGAGCTTGATTGGCATTTTCTTATCACATACCACTCCATCTACCTCTCTCCACTTCCCTCATGCAGCTTTTATCCTGCTGTCAACTTCAGCCTCACATCCTCCCTCTTGGCTTAAAGTAGATTCTAAATATTTGAACTTTTTACCAGAGCTAGTAGGTAATTTTTTTCACAGACATTCAAGTTTCTTGACCGGATTTCCTGCATGTACCCCCGTAGTCTGAATTTTTCTTTGTTCCCACTCTTCATAGCCACATTTAAATAAAGTCTGTCTGCCTGGCTTGCTCTAGTTATGCCGAGAACTCAATCATATTCATAATGGTGGTATAAACAACTCAATTATGTCCATACCGATACGTCCATCTCTCACAGATGAAATATAAACTTTCCAGTAGTACTACAGCTTCGTTACAAATATAATAAAACATCATCTCTCTCACCATCTCTCTAATCTGTCTGTTAAATAACTTCATTCACAGTGGCATCTCATAGCTTTGGAATTTAAGCGTCATCTCTCTCTCTCTCTCTCTCTCTCTCTCTGAAACCAGTGCGCGACCATGAGGACTTGTATGCGTGCTGGGTGTGTCAGGATGGATGGCACTTGCTTACTCTTTACCCAGGCGAAGGGATTGGTATAAACAGAGCCACCTGACATCTTAATGCAGTGGCAGAAACAGCTGCTGCTGTTCTAGAGAGAAAGAGAGAGAGAGAGAGAGAAGGGGGTGTGAGTGAGGGGGAGGGTGTGAGGACGTGATGAAGGCTTCGTGTCCTAGATCAACTGATAATGACTACTTTATCTACTCAACATTTCTATATCTGTCTCTTCCGTTTATTCCTTTAACTCATTCTTCCCTTTCTTTTCATCCTAATATTCCTCTTCTTCTTCTTCAGTATTCCTCTCATCCTTCAACGCCTTCCCCCCACGCCCTCCCCTCCCTCTGGGGGGCTCCTCCGTACCCAATGCAGCGAGCGCCCGGAAGTCACACTGCATCAACGGCATTTCTCAGTAGACTGTTGTTGAGGATGACATTATTATAATGATATGTATCGAGCTTACCACCACGTGTCTCCAATCAAAAAACTATAGTTTTCTCTTCCTTGCGCAGTTTACGCACTACACTATATATAGATATATATATATATATATATATATATATATATATAATATATATATATATATATATAAAACAAATTCAACAAGTTATACTGTACGATCTTGGGTATTCTTTTCTTTTCCCCTCCTTCTCCCCCTCCCCTCGCCCCCCTCCCCTCCCCTTTACCCCTTTCCCCTTCCCCTCCTCCCTTCCCTTCCCCCTCCCCTCCCCTATCTCCCCTTCCTCCCTTCCCCTTCCCCTCCCCCCTCCCCCTCCCCGTTCTCTCCCCCCAATTCACAGCCATTTGACAACAAATAAAACCTCCTGTGCTGTGGTGGCTTTTGTCTTAGCGGAATTATCGTATTACGCTCAGCACGTGCTTCGACGCAGACAACCTTCAAGAACTGTAAATTGAACGCGGTATTTCTGCGCCTCTCTCTCTCTCTCTCTCTCTCTCTCTCTCTCTCTCTCTCTCTCTCTCTCTCTCCGTGTGTCACATGTTCACAGATGCAAATCTCTTAATGGCACAAATGGTAGCTACACAAGTTCTGTCTTTCGCTTATGAATGCAAATTATTAATTAATCTCGCAAATCTGTTACGCTCAATACGGAGCTCTCTCTCTCTCTCTCTCTCTCTCTCTCTCTCTCTCTCTCTCTCTCCTCTCTCTCATAGCATTAACACACAAGACACAGAATTCAGTTTTTTCTCCCTCTGCGCCACAAGCAGATGCATGCAAAACTGTTATTATTAACGAATCACATAAGTCTCTCTCTCTCTCTCTCTCTCTCTCTCTCTCTCCTCTCTCTCGTTCCTCAGGCTGGAAGGAAGAAGGACCTCGAGTGTGAAGCACTTTTCGCTCGACTGGGTAATGAATATCTTTGCTTTCAATTCTGTTTCTGGTTTTGTTAGTATTTGTTCATTTGATATACATATACGTACACATGTATGTATATTTAAATTATATATATATATATGTATATGTATATATATAGTATATATATATATATATATATATATATATATATATATATATATATACATCAGCGTGAAGGTGGACCATTGGAAACGTTGTAATTCATTTTTAATTCTTTATTTCCTACGTTTCGTAACATCATTATTACATCTTCAGGGAATCTGATAGACAATAAACTAAAATCACTTTAAAATAACTTTAAAATTACATTAAAAAATTACTATTAAAATTCAACATTTATAAATTACAACACAATTTAAAAAACACAGAGAAACAACACAAAAAAAAAAAAGACCAAAGACCGATAACCAACCTTACACAGAGAAGGCAAGAGACAGAATGACAATACATAAATAAAAGTTAGCTCAGGTACAGTTGTGTAGAGGAGGTCTGGGTATTTAACTGGGGAACCAGTTTATATATAATATATATATATATATATATATATATATATATGCATATATATATATGTGTGTGTGTGTGTGTGTAAATATATACATATATATATATATATATATATATAATATATATATATATATATATATATAAACACGAGTTATAGAGGCAAAGCAGCAGTACTGTTTTCTTTTGATGTTTTTGTTGACATGTCAATCCATCATCATTTGCTGGCGAAAAGGGGGCGAGGGGGACGGTGGGGTTGGGGGCGAAGATGAATAGGATATTGGGTTTCTCGAGGTTGGTTCTTTTCTTAGAAAGGTTATGTGGTAACTTGATGGACATATATTTCTCTATCACGCTCAAATGATAATAAATAATATAATAATATAGTAATAATAATATTTTTCAATTTTGGTGACCCGTATATTTTGTCAGTCAGAAATTTTTGGGTTCTTCCCCAAAAATTGTAAGGCCAAAATTTCGTATTTTGAAGAGCCCTAACACTCCACTCTCTCTCTCTCTCTCTCTCTCTCTCTCTCTCTCTCTCTCTCTCTCTCATAACTGAATAAGAATATGGATCTCTTTTTCTCTCTCTCTTCTATGACTGAAAAGAGTATACTTCTCTCTCTCTCTCTCTCTCTCTCTCTCTCTCTCTCTCTCTCTCTCTCATTCCACATGGCAGGTATGGAGTGTTTTCGGTGGAATATTTCACCCCACAAAGTCACCAGGTGCCAAGCACACGTCACACGCCCATCATTCATAGCGGTGTTGACAGGTCATGGGTGTCTGACCCTCCCTCCCTCTCCCTTCCCCTCCCCCTTTCCCCCCTTTTTAACACTTCCCCTTGTGTATTAACCCCCTGCCCCGCCTCCTCTCTCGTCCCCTGTCACTGATAGTTAATATCTGACCACGCCCACAGCGTTACTGACCCACACATGCCTGGCCACGCCCACTGCGTAGGGGATGTAATTCAATCACACAACGGGATCTTTCTCTCTCTCTCTCTCTCTCTCTTTCTCAGTTTCCTTTTCACTCCTTTTGTTTTTATCCTTTTCTTCTTGTCCATTTGTGTTTATATTTATATTTTTTTTACAAAGAAAATTATGTATTGTTTGTGTCTGTTGTGGTTTTCATTATTACGAGTGAGAAAATGTTCCTATGGCACTGGAGACCTTTTTGACAGTTCAGTCGATGTTATGAGAGGGCGGGGATATTGTTCTGCCCTCTCCTTTTAAAGGAAATGAAAAGCCGGTGGTAAATTTAAAATAAATTCCTCTGTAATCTTCTTACGCTAAATACAGTTTTATTTCTTTGTGATATTGGCGTTTACTGTTCACCTTCTTTGCAAGAATTTTCGCCTACGTTTTTGTATTGATCTCATTCAAACCTTGTTGGTGTGTTCCTGCATTTATTCGTTTTTTTATGCTTTCTTTATGCTTGATATGCTTGCTTACGGTTTTTTGTTGTATTGTTCAATTTTTTTTTTTACGGATTAACTCTCTTGCTGCTCAAAGCCCAGGATATATTTATGCTTGATATATTCGTTGTTGTTGCCTCATTTTTCATGAATGAATAACCACGATGAATTTATTGCCTGGTAATGGCGTTATCAGTTATTAATTATACAATAAATCATCTTTGACCTAAAATTTGAGACGTGGAGAACAAGTGATACAGAACATTTTGGAATTCAATGGAGTATTTGTTTATTTTCTTTAAAAAAAAAATTTGGTACAATACTTTGAAAAAATGTGGTACAATACTTTAAAAGAAAAATTCAAAGAAATTTCTTGATTTTGTAAAGACTCTGAGAAGGGACGTCATGCGCATTGCAAATGGAATTTTTACATTAATTTCGTAACTTGGTGTCTTACTGAATATTTTCAAGATTTCTGTGTGAGTGTTTTATTTTTTAAAGGTTTCGAGCTTTGAAAATTAAACTCGCATAACTATATTAATTCCCAAATCTGGTTTTCTGCCGAACATTTTTAAGTGCATTGAATATATTCTAATGTTTTATCTCTATTTTCTTGGAGGTTGCGAACGTTTGAAATTGCAACATCGTAACTAATTATGTTAATATGTCAGACAATCCCTTGTAAATCCAATCAGCATTGCTCAACTAATCTTATATTATGATGCCATTTAACCCTCAATAAATCCAGTCAGTATTGGTTGTGAACCATCACCTTTCCCAGCAAGAGTTAGTACGTTATATTTACTTCATTGTACACAATCGTCAGTGGGTGATACGTTTAGTCTACGTTGAATGATAGCTATTCGCCCCCATAGGGGGGTTAGTGTAGTCAGAGCACCTCATGCGGAGCAATGTAGGCATTACTTAAGGTTCTCTGCAGCGTCCCTTCGGCCCATAACTGCAACTACTTTTATTCCTTTTACTGTACCCCCTTTCATATCTTTCTTCCATCTTACTTTCCACCCTATCCTAACAGTTGATTCGTAGTGCAACTGCTTTGAGGTTTTCCTCCTGTTACACCTTTAAAACCTTATCATTGTCAATTTCCGTTTCAGCGCTGAATGGCCTTAGTTGCCCCAGCGCTTGGCATTGTGCCTAAAACCTATAAATCAATCAATCATCGATTGCTACTACTCGTATAAGACGTCACTTTGAACTTTCCACAGCAGCTTAACTCATTATCTTCCGCCAACTGGCTATACTGTCATTATTACGGAAGTTGCTTTAATGGATTTATGATTGTGCTAAATTATGCAAGGTAAATCTGGCGCCACCATTGTCACTAGATGCTTCTGTTTATGTATATGTATGTATATATATATATATATACATATAATATATAATAAGATACATAATATATCCTATATATATATATATATATTATATATATCTGTAGTTTAAATATATGTATATATATCCTATATACAATATATATATATATATACATACATACATAACATATATAATATATATATATTATATATAAGTTTATATATATCTGTATGTTTATATATAGTATAATATACAATATATAATATATATATCATACATACATACAATATATATAATAATATATATATATATATATAGATATATATCTATGTTTATATATATTTATATATATACTATATATATATATATATATATTATATATATATATATATATATATATATATATATCCACATGCACAAACATAACACAAAATAACTAGACATCTTTGAATCTTTTATGAGGAAAAAGAGAGAGAGAGAGAGAAGAGAGAGGTGAGTAAAAGAAAGAGAAGTGGACATCTTTTAATCTTTTATTCCCAGAGTATAAGTGAATTCTCGCAGAAGCCAAAGGTATATATATTCAGTGCCCAGTGGTATGTAACCATTATACGCAAAACGAAAATTAAGCACAATTGTTGGCGGATGACGAACGAGTTCCTCGCGTGCGACTTGCCAAGGAATAGAGAAGGGGGGAGGGGGGGTGGAGGTGGACCTCTCTTGGAAGGGGGTTAAGGGGTGGGGGTCACGAGAAAGAGAGAGAGAGAGAGAGAGAGAGAGCTCTTTTGTACATGAAAATGGGCTAAATTGAATTTGGGCGCGATCTCTGGTGATGGGTTTCCATTCGCCAGTGACCCGAATCGTTGTGACGCCAGAAAGGTCTCAGTTAAGCAGACCTTTCTTCCTCTTCTCCTTCTTCTTCGTCTTCTTCTTCTTCTTCTTCTTCATCTGGCGTAAGTCTCAGTATTTGCATTGAGACCTCTTAACTCTGCTTTGGTTAAGTTGATTATGTTATCACTTCTGTAGCTCTTAACCAGAAATTGAATGTGCTCATCTCCGTTGCACTTCAGTAGTTTTGGTTTATATCTCCAAAGAAATATTTCACTTCCATTTTCTCGCCACCTCGGTTGGCAGCGAGTTCGATTCTCGAGCATTCCACTGAGGTGTGAGAGATGTGTATTTCTGGTGATAGAAGTTCAATCTCGACGTGGTTCGGAAGTCACGTAAAGCCGTTGGTCCCGTTGCTGAATCACCACTGGTTCCATGCAATGTTAAAACACCATACAAACAAACAAATCTTTCATTTTCCCCGCTGACAGCTCCCATTTCTGTTTGTTAAGAATATATATATATATAATATATATATATAGTATATAGATATAAATATATAGGATAGTAGTATTTATTATAAAATAAGATATATACTATATATGTATATATTATATATATATATATATATATGTGTGTGTGTGTGTGTGTGTGTGTGTATGTGTGTGTGTGTGTGTGTTTTCACGCCTTGGTTTACCGGTGATGATGACTGCAGCCGTTCAAATTTTTAATGTACCGTATTGTTTATTGTATCTTTTGTCTAATTGTTATTATTTATTGTCTCTTGTATATGTATGGTTAATGACCAATGTGCAATGGACTATTAAAAAAAAAAAAAAAAAAAAAAAAAAAACAAAAAAAAAAAAAAAAAAAAAAAAAGTAAATTCACATCAACCGTGCATCTGATGTCTGGGCTGGTCCCTTACGACGCTCCTGATTGGCTGTTGATAAGCCAATTACAGGGCTGGAAACTCTCAGTCTCTCGAGAGAGTTCACATAGGCAGGATGTGTATTCCACCTCTCCTGAGGGATACGTTTGAAAGAAGTATCCCTCAGGAGAGATGGAACATACATCCTGCGTATGTGGAC
>NC_087208.1:58263244-58273244 GCF_015104395.2 Macrobrachium nipponense | reverse complement strand
AAAAGATCCATTACGCTATCGATGACGTAAGTAGTCCAATAATTTAATCCAGGGTTCCTTAATCCCGATTTGGTTTATTCCCAAAGCCTTTCTACTCTCAGTTTCCCTTTGAGCGCTGAATGGCCTCAGAGGTCCCAGTGCTTGGCCTGTGGCCAAAATTCTATATCCCATGCCAAATGTCGTGGCGCCAATCGCGAAATCCATCATAAGTCAAATTTTTCATAAAAAACCACTGATTATTTGTTTGCGTATTTCCTTTGCTAAACAGATGGACAAATTACATAACCTTCTTGACGGAGGTAATATGATATTCTCTCTCTCTCTCTCTCTCTCTCTCTCTCTCTCTCGGGTACTGAGAGATTGAACCCGCTAATGGACTATTTATGCCTTGATGTGAGCTATTTTTTTTTCTGCTGTGGGCGTGTTAGGGCGTTAGATGGGCAGCCATGCCCGTTTTAGGAAGGACGTATATTTTTGTGTTGATGTCTATGCCGTAATTGTTTATACAGGCAGTGGGATACAACAAGACCTGCGGACCAACAGAGAGAGTAGATACTTTAATTGTGTTGGAGATTTTTAATATATATATATATATATATATATATATATATATATATATATATATATATATATATATATATATATAAAAGTCATATCACATTTCCGTGATTCATATACATATATCGAGCTACAATGTCCTTTAATATCTAATTCACTCTACCTCGGAATTAAATATATTTTCATATATGCTTAACCAAGAAGGGGATTTTTTTTTTCTCTCGATAATAGACTTGCCTGGACTCTCGCGGTGGTGTAGTAGGTAAAAGCTTCACTGACGTTTCCTGGATTTGAAAGGATCCTTGGGTTCGCGCCCTGGTCCAGGCAAGTCTATTATCAAGGAAGGAAAAAAAAAGAAAAAAAAAATTCCCCTTCGGTTAAGCATATATGAAAATATATTAATTCCGAGGTAAGAGTGAATTAGATATTAAAGGACATTGTAGCTAAATATATATATATATATATAATATAGTATTTTAGTTCGTTTCTTAACTTTGGGTTAACAAAGTTGTCCTTATTGATTGATTGATTCACCCCGTAGTGGATAGTGCCGTCAGTGGACCTCATGCGGTGCACTGTAGGCATTACTCAAGGTTCTATGTAGCGTGCCTTTGGCCCCTAGCTGTAGCCACTTTTGTTCCTTTTACTGTACTTTCTTTCATATTATCTATCTTTCATCTTACTTTCCCCCCTCTCCAAACAATTGCTTCATAGTGCAACTGTTTTGAGGTTTTCCTCCTGTTACACCTTTCAAACCTTTTGCTGTCAATTTCCATTTCAGCGCTGAATGACCTCATAGGTGTCAAGCACTGGGCATTTTCGAGTGCTTTAGCTTTCCTCAGTTTGATGGATAACCGGTGAATAGCTTACTGCAATAATAATAATAATAATAATAATAATAATAATAATAATAATAATAATAATAATAGTTGCAGTAGAGTGAAAAATTAATGATACTGAAAATGCCTTGAACCAGTCTTTACTTCACATATTAATACTCTCTCTCTCTCTCTCTCTCTCTCTCTCTCTCTCTCTCTCTCTCTCTCTCTCTCTCTCTCTCAAGGGCGATGATAGCCACTGGAACCTCTGGAAGCTCTGGAATCTCTGAGAGAAAGAGAACCGGAATGCCTGTGTTGGGGGATGCTTTTTGGCTTCTGCCACTATCTTCCTAACTATTCCCCCCACCCCTCCTACCCTACCACCCCGGTCCCCCCCCCTGTACCTTTTACCCCCACCCATCCATAACCTCATGCTCTCCCTTTCACTACAGTTGAACTTGTTTTGGGTTTTTTATATTTTGTCTGTATCCTTTATATCATTTACCGTTCGTTATTCATATTTCATTCGTTTTTCTGTATGTTTTTATTTATTCCCTCTGTGCTTGACTCGGCATTATTCAAAAGTAATAAATAGTCAGAAATGAAGAAGTTTAACATTACTAGCATATATTTATCTTAGATTTTCCGTGTCATGTTCTTCTGTACTTCGGGAATGGGGGAAAGAGGAATACAACGTGATAGTGTACAAGAGAAACTGAGTATTCATTGATACACCCACAAACACACACATGTACACACACATACACACAAAAAAACACTAAAGAGAAGAGAAACGTTAACATTGATAAAGAAAATCTGTCCAATTCTTTAAAGAAAAAAAAAATAAAAAAGCCCAATCCATTAATTAAAGAAACGGAGTATTCACCGATACACAGAGAAATCCCCCCACCCCCACCCCCCAAAAAAACAGTAAAGGAAAGAGGAACGTTAACATTGATAAAGAAAATCTGTCCAATTCTTTTTAAGAAAAAAAAAAAAAACAGCCCAATCGAGTAATATCATGAACATTTTTTAAGATTTCTAACCTAAAAAAAATGAACATGTATTAACGTTATTTGAGAACCGATGGGACTATGAGTTTAATAAAAATGAACTCTGTGCTACATTATCACCCAGAAGCCTCTAGTGTACCAGTTCATGTTGTTGTATAATGTGTAACAATATCTTACAGAAAATGACGGGGGAGCTATAATATAGTCCAGCGGGGCATTTCATCCACCCACGCCCATTTTTTTTATGCCATGCCCCTAGCTTAGATTAATTTAGGTTGGGTTAGGATAGTTTCGGATAGAACAAGAAACAAATAGAGGGTAATTTGTGTGTGGGAACATAATGAGATTATTTTTAATTATTTTCAATTATTTTCAATAATTGAAAATAATGGTTAGTTTTTAAGATATGGCATCCCGCTTCTTTCAGGCATATTATTTATAACGTACTTGTGTACATGGTTAATATGATGTGATATATATATATATATATATATATATATATATATATATATATATATATAAATATATAGATATATATATATATATATATAGTATATATATATATATATGTATATGTATGTCTTATGTATTTGATACATTTTGATATAAGCCAGAGGGCTATAGTCTTGATCCCCTCCCCAGGCAATAATATAAAAATTTAGGCATGTTTCTTTAAATCTCAGGGAGCCTGTGATGACCCAAGTGGTGTATTACGTACTTGGCCGTTGGTTGGCTTTGGTGAATCGCAGCCAAGCTGGAAACATAAACGGGGCTTGCAACCCCATCCCAAATTAATGAACGGAAATAGTATAAGCAACTTCCTTTTGAGTACAGTGAAGCAAGTAGGTATTATGACTGACTGACAGGATCAGCGTTCAGTTCGATTTTGCTTGGTCCGTAGAATATTGGTTCCAGCGTCGAATGAGGTCGAGAGGAAGGGCATGTGGGGCCATCAGCCATAGGCCTACAGACATTTTTGGCTGTTGTTAAGCAGGCCTAATACCTACACAGTGTCCTTGTAAACCTTCGGCGCTATTATTATTATTATAATTATTATTATTATTATTATTATTATTATTATTATTATTATTATTATTATTATCCTAAAGAACAGGTTTGTTTTATTATTCATTTGAAAGCGAGATTACCCGATAATAATAATAAAAATAATAATAATTATAACAATAATGATAATAATCAATACTATAATGGGCATAATGTCTGTCTGTCTGTCATTCAATCACGGCCAAACGGCTGGTCAGATGGGCATGAAACTTGGCAGGGTTATGGTGGGGACCCCTAAGATGGTTTGTAATGGGGCTTCATACAACCTACCCCCCTCCTTTGTAGGGGTGGGGGTGAGAATGGATTCCCTGAAAAGGAGCCGTTTCTGGCCGTGAAACGAGGCTGGTTATTCCCGTAGACTTAGTTACTTTACGATTTTTCATACATAATTTCTGTACAACTTCCCCGGAGAAAGTCG
This sequence comes from Macrobrachium nipponense, assembly GCF_015104395.2. Taxonomy (NCBI): domain Eukaryota; kingdom Metazoa; phylum Arthropoda; class Malacostraca; order Decapoda; family Palaemonidae; genus Macrobrachium; species Macrobrachium nipponense. Next base: position 58,269,372 of record NC_087208.1, on the reverse strand, counting down.
CGAATATTTCAGCTCGGACACAATAGAAGATGAAAATTATCATCAATATCCGCAAGATTTTTTGAATAACTTAAATCCATTGGGACTGCCAGTGCAAAAAAATAATGTTGAAGAAGTACTGCCCGGTAATGTTGCTTCGGAATTTCGATCCTGCCAATGGACATAATAAAAGGAAACTGACAAGTTCCTACTTTTTTTTTTTTTTTTTTTTTTTTTTTTTTTTTTTTGGGGGGGGGGGGGGGGGGGGGGGACACAGGATCATAAGAGCATTTATCAGTAGCCATAACGCACTGACATACAAGTTAAATGAAAGTCACCGACAAGAGAGAGAGAGAGATCCATTTAACGACATTATTGCGCTACAATTTTATAATTTTATCTTGCTATTGAAAAATGAGAGAAAGAGAGAGGAGATAATTTGTGATTTGAGAGCTAAGTAATCCGATAATCCCATCACCGTCTTCGTTACTTGACTTACATTGAGAGAGAGAGAGAGAGAGAGAGAGAGAGAGAGAGAGAGAGAATCATTAAAAGAGGGTAAACAATAATGAATACGAACTTCTTTACGTTTATTGATCGTCCCTTCACTTACTTTAAGAGAGAGAGAGAGAGAGAATATCATTAAAAGAGGGGAAACAACAATGAATAAGAATTTCTCTGCGTTCAGTTATCTTCTCTTGAATTACATTACGAGAGAGAGAGAGAGAGAGAGACTATTCGTGTAATCGCCCTTATTTTAATATTGCTGAACAAATAGTACATATAAATGTTTCACTTCTGCACCCGTATTTTATCACCCATCGTAGATGGGTAAGTTAGCTAATAATAATAATAATAATAATAATAATAATAATAATAATAATAATAAGGCAACAGAATCAACCATCTGATGTTCATGGACGACATCAAGCTGTATGGTAAGAGCATCAAGGAAATAGATATCCCTAATCCGGGAGGGAGACTGTAAGGATTTTGTAATCTGGGGACATCAGGATGGAGTTTGGAATAGAAAAATGCGCCTTAGTCAACATACAAAAAGGCAAAGTAACGAGAACTGAAGGGATAAAGTTACCAGATGGGAGCAACATCAAACACATAGATGAGACAGGATACAAATACCTGGGAATAATGGAAGGAGGAGATATAAAACACCAAGAGATGAAGGACACGATCAGGAAAGAATATATGCAGAGACTCAAGGCGATACTCAAGTCAAAACTCAACGCCGGAAATACGATAAAAGCCATAAACACATGGGCAGTGCCAGTAATCAGATACAGCGCAGGAATAGTCGAATGGACGAAGGCAGAACTCCGCAGCATAGATCAGAAAACCAGGAAAACATATGACAATACACAAAGCACTACACCCAAGAGCAAATACGGGCAGACTATTCAATAACACGAAAGGAAGGAGGGAGAGGACTACTAAGTATTAGAGGACTGCGTTAACATCGAAAACAGAGCACTGGGGCAATATCTAAAAACCAGTGAAGACGAGTGGCTAAAGAGTGCATGGGAAGAAGGACTAATAAAAGTAGACGAAGACCCAGAAATATACAGAGACAGGAGAAAGACAGAAAGAACAGAGGACTGGCACAACAAACCAATGCACGGACAATACATGAGACAGACTAAAGAACTAGCCAGCGATGACAATTGGCAATGGCTACAGAGGGGAGAGCTAAAGAAGGAAACTGAAGGAATGATAACAGCGGCACAAGATCAGGCCCTAAGAACCAGATATGTTCAAAGTACGATAGACGGAAATAACATCTCTCCCACCCTATGTAGGAAGTGCAATACGAAAAATGAAACCATAAACCACATAGCAAGTGAATGCCCGGCACTTGCACAGAACCAGTACAAAAAAGAGGCATGATTCAGTGGCAAAGCCCTCCACTGGAGCCTGTGCAAGAAACATCAGCTACCTTGCAGTAATAAGTGGTACGAGCACCAACCTGAGGGAGTGATAGAAAACGATCAGGCAAAGATCCTCTGGGACTATGGTATCAGAACGGATAGGGTGATACGTGCAAACAGACCAGACGTGACGTTGATTGACAAAGTCAAGAAGAAAGTATCACTCATTGATGTCGCAATACCATGGGACACCAGAGTTGAAGAGAAAGAGAGGGAAAAAATGGATAAGTATCAAGATCTGAAAATAGAAATAAGAAGGATATGGGATATGCCAGTGAAATCGTACCCATAATCATAGGAGCACTAGGCACGATCCCAAGATCCCTGAAAAGGAATCTAGAAAAACTAGAGGCTGAAGTAGCTCCAGGACTCATGCAGAAGAGTGTGATCCTAGAAACGGCACACATAGTAAGAAGGAGTGATGGACTCCTAAGGAGCAGGATGCACCCGGAACCCCACACTATAAATACCACCCAGTCGAATTGGAGGACTGTGATAGAGCAAAAAAAAAAAAAAAAAAAAAAAAAAAAAAAAAAAAAAAAAATAATAATAATAATAATAATAATAATAATTATTATTATTATTATTATTATTATTATTATTATTATTATTATTTATTTTTTTATTTTATTTTTTTTTTTTTTGCTCTATCACAGTCCTCCAAATCGACTGGGTGGTATTTATAGTGTGGGGTTCCGGGTTGCATCCTGTCCTCCTTAGGAGTCCATACTCTTCTTACTATGTGTGCCGTTTCTAGGATCACACTCTCTGCATGAGTCCTGGAGCTACTTCACCTCTAGTTTTTTCTAGATTCCTTTTCAGGGATCTGGGATCGTGCCTAGTGCTCCTATGATTATGGGTACGATTTCCACTGGCATATCCCATATCCTTCTTATTTCTATTTTCAGATCTTGATACTTATCCATTTTTTCCCTCTCTTTCTCTTCAACTCTGGTGTCCCATGGTATTGCGACATCAATGAGTGATACTTTCTTCTTGACTTTGTCAATCAACGTCACGTCTGGTCTGTTTGCACGTATCACCCTATCCGTTCTGATACCATAGTCCCAGAGGATCTTTGTGTGATCGTTTTCTATCTCTCCCTCAGGTTGGTGCTCGTACCACTTATTACTGCAAGGTAGCTGATGTTTCTTGCACAGGCTCCAGTGGAGGGCTTTTGCCACTGAATCATGCCTCTATTTGTACTGGTTCTGTGCAAGTGCCGGGCATTCACTTGCTATGTGGTTTATGGTTTCATTTTTCGTATTGCACTTCCTACATATGGGAGAGATGTTATTTCCGTCTATCGTACTTTGAACATATCTGGTTCTTAGGGCCTGATCTTGTTGCCGCTGTTATCATTCCTTCAGTTTCCTTCTTTAGCTCTCCCTCTGTAGCCATTGCCAATTGTCATCGCTAGCTAGTTTCTTTAGTCTGTCTCATGTATTGTCCGTGCATTGGTTTGTTGTGCCAGTCCTCTGTTCTTTCTGTCTTTCTCCTGTCTCTGTATATTTCTGGGTCTTCGTCTACTTTTATTAGTCCTTTCTTCCCATGCACTCTTAGCCACTCGTCTTCACTGGTTTTTAGATATTGCCCCAGTGCTCTGTTTTCGATGTTAACGCAGTCCTCTATACTTAGTAGTCCTCTCCCTCCTTCCTTTCGTGTTATGTATAGTCTGTCCGTTATTATTATTATTATTATTATTATTATTATTATTATTATTATTATTATTATAATTGAGAAGTTCTCGAAGCCCCTCCCGTTTTAGGGGGTGGAATAGACCTGTGAGTGGGCGTCGTCTTGCGTTTTACCCGCGTAACCGACCGGGTAAAATAGATTAGGTGGGAGGGGGAGGCATGGAGCGGGTGTGGGGCGGTTGAGGTGGGCGTATTGGGAAATGGGCCAGCAGGTGCATTTGTAATCGGCATGTCGCCATTCATGGGTTTACTCATGGGTGCGTGACAAAGGGCGTCTCTCGACCGACGTCCTTTCTCACGTAGAAAGCTGTGCAGGATTACGTTTCCTTTGGTCTGTTTCCTTTTTCCCCTCCTAGTTTTCTCCTTCCTTTGAAATTTATTTACTCTGCTATTTCCCTTCTTTATTTACCTTCTCTTCTACCTTTCTGTTGCCTTCATTTTCCACCCTTCCAACATATTCCTCTTTTCCCATCTTTTACACTTTATGCCTTATTCCTTCTTATTCCCTCTTCATCTTCTATCATCCTCTATTCTGGTCGTCTTTGTTATTTCCGCTAAAAAAATAAATAAATAAGTAAATAGGTCTACTATTGTAATGAACAATATGGCTGCTCTATATAGAAAGACAAATAGACATGATGTGACATAACAGCTGTTGGTATAAGTGGGTCAATAAACTGACATAAATATAGACACGCCGATAGATATAACTCTCGATAGAAAGATAGATAGGTTGTTAGATGACTACTCATCATGTGTAGATAGGGAGGTGGGTGCTTAGATGGATATAGAACAGTCATTGATACATTATATAGTGGACTGATTTAAAAAGAAGAAGAAATCCTTATCACAAGACGATTTGCATTAAACAAATCATGAGTTTGGATGTATGAAATGTCAATAGGAAATGGAGAGACTAATGGCAAAGATGTGGATAAATGTATAAAGAATGGAAAGGAGAGAATAATAACATTATTTTTAATTTTGCTTTGACTCAGACTATAGCTATATTATAATAATAATAACAATAATAATAATAATAATAATAATAGCATGTCTCACTATAATGGTAATGAAATCCACACTACACTATTGTGGGTTTCATTCGCCTACACTATTGTGGATTTCTTCGCTAGTATAATAGTAATAATGATGCTAATAATAATAAAGTGAAAAAAACAAAAAGACTGGTAGGAACAAAAGCGAGGATAATAGAGATAATGATATCAATAATATATTGTAAAGAGATCCAGTAGGAACAACACAGAGAGAGAGAGAGAGAGAGAGAGAGAGAAATCAATCAAGCCCGAACACTTGACAATAAATCACGTTGCCGTAAATCATTGATAATCGTCATTTATGCCAATCACTTTAGCACACTGAACTATATTTTTATTCGCGTAAGATTCATTATTTTACTTTTTTTTTTCCAGAATTTACGACCGCAGGTGACTGCGTTTCAGTATCGCGATTTCGTTTAGTGTAATGGGTGATTGATGCGTGTGATTAATTGATCGGTTGATGACGAAGGCGGGTGTGGTAGCTTTGGATATGCAAGTAGTTGTGTGTGTGTGTTTGTATGTATGTGTATATATATATATATATATATATATATTATATATCATATATATATATATATATATATATATATATATATATATATATATACTATATATATATATATATATTATATATATATGATATATATATATATATATATATATATATATATATCACATGCACATGAAATAGCCTTCCTTGTATTGAGAAGTTTTGTTCCCTTGACATAATGAAATGTATTTAAGCATTTGAGAATAATTCTATTAAGGTGGAGATCGATGACTCTATACGTGTGAGTTTTAGTCACTGTAGTGGAGACATATCTCGTACTATTTGCTTTTTAGTGGTGGATTGACTCGGAAGGTTTGCGGTTTGACGCGGAAGAGAACAACATTCAGTTTTGTAGAAGTGTTTTGACAAGAGTTTGCTTGAATGACAAAATTGCTGGGGCGCACGTGCGCGCGCACGCTGCGTCGGATAATGTCGTTACTTTTGCCAAGTCGACCGGAGAAACAGGAGTTACAGCAAACACGCGAACGTATAAACACTTCATATCAAACACGCGAACACAAAGTACTTTATAAATAATACCGTTGTTCTTCAATTCTCTCTCTCTCTCTCTCTCTCTCTCTCTCTCTCTCTCTCTCTCTCTCTTTTCTCTTCTTCTTCTTCTTCTTCTTCTTCTTCTTCTTCCAGCTATTCTTTATGCTCCCCCTCTCGTCTCCTTCCCCTACCCCCTTCCCCTCCCTCCCCACCAAAACTCTCTTCTTCCTCTCCCTCTTTTTAACCCCTTCCTATTCCTCGTCAGTCGCTAAATGCTTCTCCCCTCCCCTGTTCTCTTTCTCATCCTTATTCACTTAAACTTTTTTGCTCCACCCCTCCCCTTTTCTTCCTCTCCACTTCTCTTCCTACTCCTCTTATTCTTCTTTTCTTCTCTCTCTTCTCTCTC
>NC_087208.1:58258244-58260744 GCF_015104395.2 Macrobrachium nipponense | reverse complement strand
AACAGAAGTCTTCATTATTCAATTCCACTCCCTCTAACTCCCTATACCGACCCCTCCCATCCCTCTATAACCCATCCTCGAGTGCAGATGGAACAACAAATAACAACAAGAACAACAATACCAACAACAACAGTAGCAACAACTGCAAGGAGGACCCCTCTTATTCTAGTGCAACCGTTGTATTGGCTTCTCACGCAGGCTCGCATGATTATTATTTATTAAAATATTTCTGTGTATTATGATTGGAGTCATGAGCTCAGCACGGAAGCTCTTCTCTAATACGGGTGCGCTGTTATTATTGTTATTATTATATATAAACTTTAGTTTCTGTCGCTTGCTTCCTTCTTTACGCACGAAGAAGAAGAAGAAGAAGAAGAAGAAAGAAGAAGAAGAGAGAGAGAGAGAGAGAGAGAGAGAGAGAGAGAGAGAGAGAGATATGTATGTATATAAATATTATATTATTCATATTTGTGTACACTTGTGCAGAGAGAGAGAAAGAGCTATTGCATATATATATATATGCATGTATATGTTTATTTATTTATTTATTTATACGTGTTTGTAGGCCTGCTGAGAGAGAGAGAGCTAAATATATACATTATATATATATTTATGCATATGTTTATTTATTTATTCATTATTTATTTATTTAAGCGTGTTTGTATGCCTGCTGAGAGAGAGAGAGAGAGAGAGAGGAGAGAGAGAGAGAGAGAGAGTGCTCCTGTGTGTGTGTGTGTGTAGGGAAGCGGGGTTGAGGGGATTGGTGGTCTAGATATGTGGCAGGGAAGGGAAGAGGGAAGGGAAGGGAGTTGGAGGGAAGTGGAGGGTGGATGGAGTGGTGAGTATTTCAATCTAAAGCAACAAATAAAAGTCCTCACGGAGCGGCGACGACGAAGAGCGTCCGCCACACCCAATCATTATGACTCCTTTCCTCTCATTACTCTATTACTCAGCTCGTCACCTCCGGAGAGCACTAACCCGGCATTAGGCTACGGATACTACACATACTTGCTAGTGGTTTTTGTCGTTCTCGGATTTTTTTTTATTTTTTATCTAATTATTTATTTATTTTTTTAATTCCTTACTTAGTTCTGGATGTCATCCTGACGTTGCTGCCTTTGTATGCAGTAATATATATAGTATATATATTTATATATGCATATATACATAATGTAAATCTATATATGTTTAACTGAATCTCATTGTCAGCGTCTTTTTTTTTGTGGATGGTATCCTGATGTTGCTGCTTTTGTTCACAGTAATATATTATAAATAGTATATATATTTATATGTGTATATATACATAATGTATATCTATATGTTTTAACTGAGTCTTATTGTCAGATTCTTTTTTTTTTTAGTTGTGCATGGTATCCTAATGTTGCTGCCTTTGTACGCGGTAATATATCATATATAGTATACATATTTATATATGAATATATTCATAAATGTATATATATATATATAATATATATATATATATATATATATATAAGGTAATATATAAACAAAGTGAAAGTCGGAAAAGAAAATTTGGAACGTATATCTATATCTATAAGTGAATCGATTTAAATTTGGAACGTGATGAATACGCAAATAAAGAGAAAAGGAAAGTGAAAAACTTTGGAGTGCTGCGAGACCTTTCGACTCAATGCCCTTTGCTCAGCCAGGCCAAAGGACATTTAGTCGAAAGGCCTGCAGTACTTCATTGTTTCGCTTTCTTTCTCGACTTTTCCGTTTTTTGTATTTGTGTGTGTATGTATATATATATATATATATATATATATATATATATATATGTATATATATAAAGTATATATATATATATATATATATGTATATATATATGTATCTATATCTATATATATATATATATATATATATATATATATATATATATATATATATATATATGTATGTATCTATTATATCTATCTATCTTATCCTTATATATATATATATATATATATATATATATATATACAAATGCGTATAAATATATACGTGAAATATATGCGTGCATCTTATGTGGGCCAGTGATTAAGGCACTCCACATTCGTGTAAGAACCAGGGTTCGAATTTTAGTCCGAAACCTATAATCAGTTGCCACAAACTTGGTTATCAGTCAACTGTATATGGTTTTAGCCAGGTTGGAGAACCGCTTAGGCCCAGGAACCCTATGGCAGATTATATTAGTCATTTTGGAATGAAAAGGCTATACTCTGTTCCTAGAGCTGGTTCACTTAAGGTAGATTCTTGGGTGAGCCCTATACCTGCGAGACGTTTATATGGCGGCCGCTGATTGGCTGGAAGCTGCCTACCTCCCGGTACCAGCCAATCAGCGGCCGCCAAACAAACGTCTCGTAAGCATAAGGCTCTTCCAAGAATCTACCTTAAATGAACCAACTATAGGTATATTTATTGTGTTCCATCCCCTTTGAAGGCATACGAGTTTAAGCTTGTGTAAAATATATATATCTGCTTATAAATAGGTATAAGT
>NC_087208.1:58225744-58253244 GCF_015104395.2 Macrobrachium nipponense | reverse complement strand
TCATCCAACCAATCGTCCATAGATTAATCTGGGGTTTTGGAGACTAATGATGTTTTTATTGATGCGTTTTTGTTTTGATTGTCGTCAGGGGATGGCGGTGGGCGACCACCGCCCTGCTTACTCTGGTATTGAGAGAGAGAGAGAGAGAGAGAGAGAGAGAGAGAGAGAGAGAGCCATTAGTCTTGCCATTATTCTTAGTTCATCATGAGAGAGAGAGAGAGAGAGAGAGAGAAGAGAACCATATTCTTATTCAGTCATGAGAGAGAGAGAGAGAGAGAGAGAGAGAGAGAGAGAGAGGAGAGACTGTTGGTTGTGAGAGGAAGGATTATTTTAATTTAACTTTTTTTTTTATAATTATCTGACGATATATTTTATGGCATTTAATGTCGTGCGATAATTATTTTTTCCTTGCGTCTCTCTCTCTCTCTCTCTCTCTCTCTCTCTCTCTCTCTCTCTCTCTCTCTCTCTCTCGCTCATATTTTTCATACTTGTAGCGACCCACAATGTTAAAGAAGTCGGACAGCTAAGAGAGAGAGAGAGAGAGAAGAGAGAGAGAGAGAGAGAGAGAGAGAGAATCAGTAGAACTTGTAACCGAAGATGGTCTTAACAAAGAACCTTGTATGCTGTATAAAGTTTGTCAATACGGCTCACTGTACGCTTTACACAGTCCTTAACTGCTCAAGGATTCTTAATCAGAAAAGGTTCTATACTATATTATGTTGGAAATTCATGGCGGCACTCTTCTTGTGTCGTCTCGATTTCCAGGGCTGAGTCCAGAGTCCACATCAGGTCTAATATTTATTCAGCTCCTTGCCAAACTTACGAATAGGATCATAAAATTTAGGTCAAAGGCCAAGAGTTGGGACCTATGAGGCCATTCAGCTCTGAACATGATGTTGGGACACTTGTTAGGGGAGGGTGGAAAGTAAGATGGAAAAAGAGAATATGAACAGAGGTACAGTAAAGTGAATGGAAGGGGCGGCAACTGAAGGTCGAAGGGATGCTGTAAGAACTATAAGTAATGCCTACAGTGTAACGCCTAAGCTGTACTGGCGGCTCTGTATCAACCAGCTAAAATCTGTTGACTGACCAACTCGTAATTACCTAAACAGATGAGAACAGCGTTTGAAGTGATGGGGGGGGGGCGCCTATTTACCAAAGAACCTCGATGGATTGAATTAGATCGAATCCACAGAGAGAGAGAGAAGAGAGAGAGGAGAGAGAGAGAGAGAGAGAGAGAGAGAGAGAGCAAATAATCTCAATTAAATAAAAAGAAAATGGCTATTTACTCAAGAAGCAGAAAGGATCAGAATAAATCAAATCGAGAGAGAGAGAGAGACCTCGCAATTTTTCAAGAGAAAAAGTAAAGAAAATGGCTATTTAACCAAGAAGCAAAAAGGATGGGAATAGGTCAAATCCAGAGAGAGAGAGAGAGAGATACAAGGAGTAGGATGTCTGAAAGACTTGTTAGTCCTTCCTAAGAGGAGACATTCGTGCTCACTATATATATATATATATATATATATATATATATATATATATATATATATATAATATATATAATATATCTATATCTATATCTATATCTATATTATATATATATCTATATCCTATATATATATATATATATATATATATATATATATATATAAAAGAAATAAACAGAAAACGAACATAAATTAGAACCAAAAATGGCTAAGAGTAGTAGAAATAAGAGGCAAAAGATACGCATGCCAAACCTCCTCCTCTTCATCCTTTTTCTTCTTCTCCTCTTCGGTCTTCTTATTCTTCTTCTTCTTCCTCTCCTCCTCTTTGGTCTTCTTATTCTTCTTCTTCTTCTCTTCTTTGGTCTTCTTCTTCTTCTTTTCCTCTTTGGTCTTCTTCGGTCGTCTTCCTCTCTTTGGTCTTCATATGCTTCTTCTCTTTGGTCTTCTTCTCCTCTTCTTGTTCCTCCTCCTCCTCCTCCTCCTCAGCCCGCGGCCGACAAAGGCAGCTTCCTGACAGCCTGCGAAATTAGTTCTTAACAATGGCTTGAAAGTGATAGGGAGGGAAATCATCTCTCCGACGCATGGCTATTATTTTGGGAAGCTCAATGGCTCCCGGTTGGCCCGGCCACGACACGCGATGCCCCTCCTCCTACCTAATCCTCCTACCTCCCTCTCCTCCTCCTCCTTCTGCTCCTTCTGCTGTTGCCCTAGCTCAGGCTGCCTGCTGCTGGTGTTCTCCAGAGGGAAAAATGGTTCTCGTAAGAATGGTATTTCTCTCTCTCTCTCTCTCTTCTTCTTCTTCTTCTTCTTCTTCTTCTTCTATTTCTAGTATTCTCTCTCTGTTCTTCTTCTAGTATTCTCTCTCTCTTCTTCTTCCTCTTCTTCTGCTAAGTATGGGCTGCCTGGCTCTTCCAGTTCCATCCATAAGGAAAAGTGGTCTCTCGTATAAATGGTATTTTCTCTCTCTCTCTCTCTCTCTCTCTCTCTCTCTCTCTTCTTTCTTCTTCTTCTTCTTCTTCTTCTTCTTCTTCTCCAGAAATCTGAACAATAGCGTCATCAGCAGGAGGTTTCGTATTTTGTGTTCTCGGGTGAATGATTTGAGAGGCCCCCGTGCGTCCGTGCGTGTTCGTACGTAATTGGTTGATGCGGCCAAGAGCCCAGGTTTTACATGGTGGTGGCTCCTATTGGTGGAATTTCTTTCTTTTAAAGAAGTTCTTTAAAACCCGGTCCTTAGGTGTTTGGTAGTCGGTTTTTTGGAATGGGATTGATTGAATTCTGTAGTAAGAAGAAATTTTATTATTGAATGGTTTAACCGAAAGTTAAGGTATATGCACAGTGCTTGTATAGGTTCAATTTTCTTTCCTCTTCTAGAAAATGTTGCTGTTGAACGTGAAACCGTGTTTTTTTATTATTTTTTTTATTTTTATTTTTGTTTTTTTTTTTTTTTTTTTTTTTTTTTTTTTTTTTGTTTATAAAGATTGGATTAAAAAATTGCACAATTCAGAATGTCCATTAGAAAAGTTATTGAGTGTGAATATGTACAGCTGATTTTGGGGACTGAATAAGTGTGGCTAATTGGCCCCTTTGGAAGACGAGTCATAAGGAATTACTTAATATTCAGGGCTGAGAGAATTCAACATTAAAGAGCGATTTACCGTCGACAAACATGTATTTTTGTTCACACTGCCAGAAGTTAAGTGTGAATTTTTACGAAAATTTTACCAAATGAGTTTGACTCTCAAAAATTCGTTTGATTTCGAAAAGTGAATCTGAATAAGGACCCAAAAGGGGTGGGGGTGGGGGGGGTGACCCCCGTAGGGGACTTGGTGCCGTCAGTGTAAGCATTACTTAAGGTTCTTTGTAGCGTGCTTTCGTCCACTAGCTGCAACGTCTTTCGTTCCTTTTACTGTACCTGCTTTCATATTCTCTTTGTTCCATCGTACTTTCCACCCTTTCCTAACACTTGATTCATAGTGCAACTGCTGTGAGGTTTTCATCCTGTTATGCCTTTCAAACCTTTTTACTGTCAATTTCCGTTTCAGCGCTGAATGACCTCATAGGTCCCAGTGCTTGGTCTTTTGGCCTAAATTCTATATTCGATTCAGTTCAATTCAACCTTAATGGGGGTTGGTGTTCTGGTCGATTGCTTAGCTTTGGCGGAGGTTTGTGGTCTTCATACGCTCTTATTTTGAATTTAAGATCTCTTTGGGACCTTTGCAATATTAACCATTGTAATATTAGGTGTAATTATGTTATTGTGTCCTTTTGTAATATTAAGTGTAATTATGTTATTGTGACCTTTGTAATATTAAGTGTAATTATATTATTGTGACTTTGCAATATTAAGTGTAATTATGTTATCGTGACCTTTGTAGTATTGTGTAATTATTTTATTGTGACCTTTGTAATTGTAATTATATTATTGTAAAACCGGGGCTGGTGCAGTACTAGCATACATCTAAGGAATTTGAGCTCCGGTCACCTCTCTCTCTCTCTCTCTCTCTCTCTCTCTCTCTCTCTCTCGTTTCTTTCATCTCTCGTTTCTTTCATCTCTTTTCATCTTAATATAATTTTAGTTATTAATTTTTTTCCACTTATAGACCTTCGTTCTTTTTTACCTTAGGTCCATGTGAATGTTTGTTTAAGCAATCACAACAACAACAAATAAATAACTTGAAAGTTGATCATTGTCGATACGAATCTTCGACCTATCATACCTGTTAGTCAGAACTAACAAGGCTCTGTTGATTTTATCTCTGCCTCCTCCTCCTCCTCCTCCTCCTCCTCCTCCTCCTCCTCCTCCTCCTCCTCCTCCAAATGATACAGTTTATGTTTGTGAGGAAATTAAAAGCAATCGTTTTGCTCAGGCTGGCCACGCCCACTTTTGGGGGTGTGGCCGATTGATAACAGGAGGTGATTGGCCTCGAGTGGGTGACGTCATGGCTGGATGAGGTCATAAATTTCTGTACAGTTCTTCGATAGTGGTTGGTTATTTGTTTTCATTTCGGGTCGTAATTGCGCATTTGGATGTCCGATGATTGTTGTTTGGTGTGTTAATGATGATGAAGTGATTTGATGCGTGATTGAAATCAATTATTTTTTCTGGTAATCATTCACCATTGAGTACATTCAACTAACTTGTCGACAAAATACTGATTATTCTCCAGCATGTCTATTAATTCGTCGAGAAAATACACTGATTATTCTCAAGCAATTCTATTGACCTGTCGACAAAATACGGATTATTCTCAAACATGTCTCTTGACTTTTCGACAAAATACTGATTTTCTTAAACATATCTATTGACCTTGAACCATCTCGTTTAGATCTTGTCAGTTTACGATGTTTCCTTAGTAAAAAAAAAAAACGTTGCTAAAAACACTATCACTAAACTGTGTTTCAGTCTCTTCTGTGATGTGATAATATTCGCACAATATATATATATATATATATTATATATATATATATATATATTATATATTTCTGACTCACTTCAGGATCGAACCCAGGTTGTCAGCGGCCTCGTCTGTCAATTGAAAGACCTGGGTTCGATCCTGATAATGGGAATCAGGAACTTATTTCTGCTCCACACGTGATCGTGATTGTGTGTTGGTTATTTATATATATATATATATATATTATATATATATATATATATATATATATATATATATATATGTATATATATATATATATATATATATATATATATCTATATATATATATAATCTAAAACATCTTCTCTACACCAATTCCAATATACGGCATGTTACTATTCCTCGTCTCCAAACATCAGCTGCAAACAATCTCCTTTCCAGTGAACCATATTGTTTTTTTATATATTTTTTTTATCAATCTTCTCCTTATTTTGTTTAACCTCCTTTTATCTCCCAGATAGATGATGACTGGCAACACCACCAAGCACAGCAGCTCATAGCCCCCCGTTTTTATTGACGTCTGGTGCGTCAGTGTACGACCCATTGAGATTATGTACCTGCAACAGCAACATTGCTGCTTCATTGCTTATTCATAGTTTTTTCTTTCTTTTTTTTCTTTTTGCCCCGCTTGCTTATTTGTTCGGGAGATGAAATCGTTCTAATGAATTTCTCTCGTTCGGGAAGACAGACTCGTTTCTTCGGCCCTCTGTGTTTGTGGATGACGTTTCCCGTTTAGTGTCTTTATCATTTGCTTTTGTTTTGATGAAGTGATGTATTTGCTAATAAGAGATGATGATGGTGTGTTGACTTCTTTACTCATATATATATATATATCTATATATATATATATATATGATATATATATATATAGTATATATATATATAATATATATATATATATATATATATATATATCTATATAGATATATATATATATATATATATATATATATATCTATATATCTATCTATCTATCTATCTATCTATCTATCTATAATATATTATATATATATATATATATATATATCTCTATATATATATATATATATATTATTGATTGGTACGCTTGTTCCTACAAAGCCTTCATAACCAACTTCAAAAAAAATATGAAGAAATCATGTTGTCCATTATATATATATATATATATATAGATATATATATATATATATATATAATATATATATATATATATATATATATATATGTTAAGGAGTTAACGCCACCATCATCCTCCATTATCAGCAATACGTCACTTCATCTAAACAAAAGCAGATGACAAGACACTAAACGGGAAACGTCATCCACAAACACAGCAAGCGGAGGAAATGAGTCTGTCTTCTCGAACAAGGGCAATTCATTAGAACGATTACATCTTCCAAACAAATAAGCAAGCGTTCAAAAAAAAAAAAAAAAAAAAAACTATGAATAAGCAATGAAGCAGCAATGTTGCTGTTGGTGGTACATAATCTCAATGGGTAACGTACGCTGACGCACCAGATGTCATAAAAACGGGGAGCTATGAGCTGCTCTGTGGTGTTGCTGTATCATCTATCTGGGAGATAAAAGGGGGTTAAACAAAATAAGGAGAAGATTGATAAAAAAAAATATAAAACAAATATGGTTCACTGGAAAGGAGATTGTTTGCAGCTGATGTTTGGAGACGAGGAATAGTATAACACGCCGATACTGGAATTGGTGTAGTGAAGATGTTTTAGATTATATATATTATATTATAATATAGATATATATATATATGGATAATATATATATATATAGATATATATATATATATATATATATATATATATATATATATATATATATATATATATATATATATAGAAATAACCAACACACAATCACCGTGCGGAGCAGAAATAAACTTTTGACTCTCATTACGATCGAACCCAGGTCTTTCAACTGACAGTCGAGGCCGCTGACAACCTGGGTTCGATCCTGATGTGATTCAGAAATATGTATATACATATATATATGTATATATTTGTGCGCGCGCGCGTGTGTGTATTAAAATTCAACCGAGAATTTACAAACGTATATATATATACTCAGCAATCACAAGTCACTACCAATCACTCGTTTATCCACAAGTACTCCATTGCATTCTCGCAATAACCTGCAAGAAAAGCATTTTTCTTGCAACATCCGAAGGTCTTTAGAAAGTCAACAAGGTCTATAATTTACTTGCTGTTTATTTCGTTTATAAATGAAAGTCGATATTTTACCGTTGTCTTTTAAAATGACAGAACCTAAAGAGAAATCCGTCCATTTTTTCCTCTGTTGATCATGATATAACTGGAATGGCACACTACATAATTAACAACGAGGGGTGATCCGAACTCCAGCTTACTCGGGGCACGTGCTGAAATCTGCAGTCAAATAGAGTGTTGTTTCACGAACGAAAACGAAAATAAACACGGTATATTTTATTAGAAATAGATGTTCTGTGCCTTTTAACATGAACATTATTTTTTTTTACATTTTCATCCTAATGAATAAATCATGAATATCCCATCCTAAAATTCTTGTATCTTTAACTCAACGTGAAACACCTTTTTTAGACCTTTATAGTCTT
The DNA here is from genome assembly GCF_015104395.2 of Macrobrachium nipponense. Taxonomy (NCBI): domain Eukaryota; kingdom Metazoa; phylum Arthropoda; class Malacostraca; order Decapoda; family Palaemonidae; genus Macrobrachium; species Macrobrachium nipponense. The sequence continues at coordinate 58,245,727 of NC_087208.1, read as the reverse complement.
TTTTTTTTTAGGTCTTTCCTAACCCCTCTCAAGAAGAAGAAGAAGAACAACAACAAAGAAGTTTGTAGGCTTACTCCCCGATTAAATTAAAAATTAGCAATTGGGGTTTGAATATGAACAGACTATAATATAAAGTTAAATACTCTTATTACCTTTTTTTTTTTGCTTGAACGCACCTTTAACCTCATTTGACCATTCCCAGTAGAAAACGGAAAACTGAAAAGAAGCACCTTGAGAGAGAGAGAGAGAGAGAGAGAGAGAGAGAGAGAGAGAGAGACGGGGGTTTTGGTGGGTGGGGGAGATAGAGAGAGAGAGAGAGAGAGAGAGATCTGAAAGGTTTGAGAAAATCTCCCAAGGAATAATTCGATGGTTTTGTCTAATGACGATGATAAAGGTCCATTACTGGCCATGCTCCTAGCAGGGCGCCTCTTGCTTACAGCTACATTAATTGTTAAATAACCGACCCTTTCCTGGGCTCACCCCGCCCTGCCCACCCCCCATCCCCACCTCCCCTCTTCCCCTCTCCCCCCATCATCATCATACCCATCTGTGCCCACTTCCTCACTCCCCTTTCCACATTTCTTCTGCTTCGTGAGATCAAATGCCTATCCGGATACTTTTGAGGGAGATGAAGGTGGGGGGGAGTGAAGTTTCGCCTTTTTTTTATTATTATTTGGGGGAGGTGGTGTTTCGAGTTTTTTTTCTTATTACTTTTGTTCTTTTGTTGGTCCTTTTATGAAAATTGGCTTTTTTTCTAGAAATTATTATAATAATTATTACTGAGCGATGGCATCCACAATAACTCCTATGACAGGATAATTCAAAATGTATAGAGAGAGCTTATCCAGAGCGTATATTCAGTTCTCCAGAGCCTCCTTCTGTGTGAATTTCAATTTATTCGGACAGAAAGAACATTGCATATTTTGCTCTTCGGTGCATTGTCCTTAATAAGAGTATAGAGATGTTTTATTCTTGAGCGTATATATATTTCTATTCAACGAAAACAGCGCCGTGAACTTGGTCATACACAAAATTAAAATTGAGGAACGAGGCACTTGAGTTATTATTGAATGCATATTAAACTGATATAATAATGAAAATTCAGTTCTCTCTCTCTCTCTCTCTCTCTCTCTCTCAATACATCTATCTGTCTATTTGGTTTAGATATCCTTACTTTAGCCAAGGTCCCCCTCACCCCCTTTTCTCCACCTTCACCCTCTCCCTGAGTAGAGAGAGAGAGAGAGAGAGAGAGAGAGAGAGAGAGAGAGAGAGAGAGAGAGAGAGAGAGAGAGAGAGACCACCAGCTGGGTATCGTGATGATCGGTTCAGTTAATGAATGCAAACGTTTTGTTTTTTGTTCGTCATCGGCATTCCGTTTACGATGAGAGAGAGAGAGAGAGAGAGAGAGAGAGAGAGAGAGAGAGAGAGAGAGAGATGCCTGCGTCGATGGAAGAGAAAACACGGAGAGAGAGAAACGAGAGGAAATGAGAAGGAAGTGTCGTGCGTATGCCAAGAAGAACGAAAAAATCATGGAACCAGAAAATAATGAAGAATTGAAGATAGGAATAGATAGATAGATAGATAGACAGACAGAGAGCGAAGGCGGGGGAAGCCTAGATGAAATAAGAGAAAACACATAAGAGAACTTATGAAGAGAGTAACATGAAATATTTTGGCCGAAAATGGGAGAGAAAGTAAGAAGAAAGTAACAAAAAAGAGAAGATGAATAAAAAGTAATGAATAAGAGAAAGGGTCAGAAAATAACTCGTGGAGAGAAAGAGCTACAGCCACGCCCACGACCCACGCCCACGTCAAGAGTTGAAAATAGGAACGAAATGAGAAAAATGAGAGGGGAAAAATAATTAAGGAATGTGAACGAATCTGGCGTCCGTAGGATGGCTGAAAAAAAATCCCTGGCTGCTGCGATACGGAACCCCAAGGACGTTGGTATGTAGGAGAAGACGTCCTTTTATGGAAGGATTTAGATTAAGGATGTGAGAGATGAGAGAGAGAGAGAGAGAGAGAGAGAGAGAGAGAGAGAGAGAGAGAGAGAGAGTCTAATTTCGGTTTTGATCGTTATTAAAGTTACTCTGGGAATATATATATATATATATATATATATATATATATATTATATATATTATATATATATATATGCGTGTGTGTGTGTGTGTGTGTGCGCGGTGTGGTGTGTGTGTGTGGTATAATTGGAAGCATACAATACTGCCAGTTGAGGGGACCCATGGCACGCGCTGCTAAATACCTTATGTAATTATGATAATAATGATTAAATTATTATTTTAAAGATTATTTTATGGTTATTTTTTCGGTTTTTTTTGGTCTATCACAGTCATCCTACTCGACTGGGCGGTTTTTGTAGTGTGGAGTTCCGGGTTGCGTCCTACCTCCTTAGGAGTCCATCACTTTTCTCACAATGTTCTCTGTTTCTAGTAGCACGTTCTTCTGCATGAGTCATGGAGCTACTTCGGCATCTAGTTTTTCCAGGTCCCTTTTCAGGGGTCTTGGGATCGTGCCTTCTAGTGTCCCTGTGATGATGGGTACAATTTCCACTGGCATATCCCATATGTTTGTTATTTCTATTGTCAAGTCTTGATACTTATCCATGTTTTCTCTTTCCTTCTCAACTACTCTGGTGTCCCATGGTACTGCGACATAAGTGAGTGATACTTTCTGCTTGATTTTGTCTATTTGCACGTACCATCCTCTCTGTTCTGATACCATACTCCCAGAGGATCTTTGCCTGATCGATATCTATCACTCTCTGAGATTGGTGTTCGTACCTACCACTTATTATTATTATTATTTTTTTTTTTTTTTTTTTTTTTTTTTTTGCTCTATCACAGTCCTCCAATTCGACTGGGTGGTATTTATAGTGTGGGGTTCCGGGTTGCATCCTGCCCCTTCCTTAGGAGTCCATCACTTTTCTTACTATGTGTGCCGTTTCTAGGATCACACTCTCTGCATGAGTCCTGGAGCTACTTCAGCCTCTAGTTTTTCTAGATTCCTTTTCAGGGATCTTGGGATCATGCCTAGTGCTCCTATGATTATGGGTACGATTTTCCACTGGCATATCCCCATATCCTTCTTATTTCTATTTTCAGATCTTGATACTTATCCATTTTTTTTTTCCCTCTCTTTCTCTTCAACTCTGGTGTCCCATGGTATTGCGACATCAATGAAGTGATACTTTCTTCTTGACTTTGTCAATCAACGTCACGTCTGGTCTGTTTGCACGTATCACCCTATCCGTTCTGATACCATAGTCCCAGAGGATCTTTGCCTGATCGTTTTCTATCACTCCTTCAGGTTGGTGCTCGTACCACTTATTACTGCAAGGTAGCTGATGTTTCTTGCACAGGCTCCAGTGGAGGGCTTTTGCCACTGAATCATGCCTCTTTTTGTACTGGTTCTGTGCAAGTGCCGAGCATTCACTTGCTATGTGGTTTATGGTTTCATTTTTCGTATTGCACTTCCTACATATGGGAGAGATGTTATTTCCGTCTATCGTACTTTGAACATATCTGGTTCTTAGGGCCTGATCTTGTGCCGCTGTTATCATTCCTTCAGTTTCCTTCTTGAGCTCTCCCCTCTGTAGCCATTGCCAATTGTCATCGCTGGCTAGTTCTTTAGTCTGTCTCATGTATTGTCCGTGCATTGGTTTGTTGTGCCAGTCCTCTGTTCTTTCTGTCTTTCTCCTGTCTCTCGTATATTTCTGGGTCTTCGTCTACTTTTATTAGTCCTTCTTTTCCCATGCACTCTTTAGCCACTCGTCTTCACTGGTTTTCAGATATTGCCCCAGTGCTCTGTTTTCGATGTTGACGCAGTCCTCTATACTTAGTAGTCCTCTCCCCTCCTTCCTTTCGTGTTATGTATAGTCTGTCCGTATTTGCTCTTGGGTGTAGTGCTTTGTGTATTGTCATATGTTCCTGGTTTTCTGATCAATGCTGCGGAGTTCTGCCTTCGTCCATTCGACTATTCCTGCGCTGTATCTGATTACTGGCACTGCCCATGTGTTTATGGCTTTTATCATATTTCCGGCGTTGAGTTTTGACTTGAGTATCGCCTTGAGTCTCTTGCATATATTCTTTTCCTGATCGTGTCTTCATCTCTTGGTGTTTTATATCTCCTCCTTCCATTATTCCCAGGTATTTGTATCCTGTCTCATCTATGTGTTTGATGTTGCTCCCATTCTGGTAGCTTTTATCCCTTCAGTTCTCGTTACTTTGCCTTTTTGTATGTTGACTAAGGCGCATTTTTCTATTCCAAACTCCATCCTGATGTCCCCAGATACAATCCTTACAGTCTGGATTAGGGTATCTATTTCCTTGATGCTCTTACCAATACCGCTTGATGTCGTCCATGAACATCAGATGGTTGATTTTGTTGCCTCTTTTCTTGAGTTGGTACCGGGCATCCATCTTATTATTATTATTATTATTATTATTATTATTATTATTTTATTATTATTATTATTATTATTTGCTGGAAGAAGACCTTCATTAATACAGGTTCTATTGAAAAGAACGGCCATTTTAGCCGCGTTTATTTTGTATAGAAGTTTCTCTATTCTTCTTATTACTGACTTTTCGCCTGTACTCAAATTGGCCATAAAAACGCCAAATGGGGGATTCTTGTCAAAAACGTGGTATTTGTCAAATTCAATATATTATACAAAATAAAGTACAAATTGGATCTTAAGCCTAATTGACAAAAGATACTAAATGAATCATTCTGAATTCCTCTTGCTCAGGGGCGTCTGCTCTCTCTCTCTCTCTCTCTCTCTCTCCTACCCTCCTCGTCTCTCCTCTCTCTCTCTCTGAAATAGCCATTATTTTCAATTTAGTAAAGATGCCCATTAACACATATGCATACACGAAATATGTATACTTCTACATACATACGTCTACGCGCAGTATGCATAATATTGTGTGTGTATGGCTGGCCAGAGTCGCTACACGCCACGTTATAAATGGAATACTCGCGGCTTGTTCTCAAGGCGAGAGGGTGACCGCTGAGAATGCTAATAAGCACTTGGGGAAAATCACGAACGATTAGCGGAAGAAGACTTAAAAAAAAAACCCAGTTGAGAATTATTAACATGAAGGCAAAAAGATGTAGTTGCGGTAGATACACGTGCATATATATGCATACATTTAGAGAGCCTGGTACGATCTCGCTGTGAGTTAGAAAATTATTTCTGTTACATATACAGACACAAATATATATATATATATATATATATATATATATATATATATATATATATATTTCTGTAACCATTAATTTTTTATGAATAATTAGATTAAAATGTTATTGTTTTTAGTATATATAGATTAAAATGGAACGCGCGCGCGCGCGCACACACACACACGCGCGCACACACACACACACACACACACACACACATATATATATATATATATATATATAATATATTTATTTTATTATATATATTATATATATATTTATGTTTATATGTTTTTTTTTAACTGCCCATCTCTATACCTTGAAGCTTTTGGCACCCGACACGCTCTCTCAATCTCTCTCTCTCTCTCTCTCTCTCTCTCTCTCTCTCTACTTTTCCAACACGCCGGCCGTATTGTACAGCAACTAATCCATCAAATTCGGACACATGACACCAGTCGGGGCGGTGAGGCTTGGAAAGAGGGGCGTAACCAGCGACCACATTGTAATCGCCTCATCATCACCGTCAAGGTTTGGTGGGGTCGGGGGGGACTGGGTGGGTGGGTGAGGTTTTGGGGGTTGGGGGGAGAGGGTGCAGGTTATGGAAGTGGGGGCGAAGTTGGACGAAGGATACGAACGAAAGGATATCGGGTTTTGTCATAGAGAGAGAGAGCCGAGAGGCGAGAGAGAGAGAGAGAGAGAGGGGGGGGGGGGGGGGGTTGATATTTGTAACTGGCCGACTGGTCGCCAAATGGTTTTTGTAGTGTAGGTGTTGAGGTTGTGGGTTTAGGGAAATAGAGAGAGAGAGAGAGAGAGAGAGAGAGAGAGAGAGAATGTGTATATGTTCTCATTCTTTTACACTTTACATGATATTTGATATAAATTATATATATATATATATATATATATATATATATATATATATATATATCTAGTAGCAGGAGAAGGGCGCAGGAACATATACACATCCATTTGATACATTTATTGCCAACGCGTTTCTTGACCCATGGTCACATCATCAGGACATCTATATAAAGGAGCATCCGAGCACATAATTAAAAGAAACATATATAAGCATAAGAAACTTAAGATGGAAACCAAGTTAAACTAAATACTGAATCACACTTAAGTAAGACATTTACACATTAAAAACCAAGAAAGCTTAAAATGATCCTTTAAAAACACTCAAATATTTTTCTTTTATTGAGTTTAGTTTTTTAAGGATCATTTTAAGCTTTCTTGGTTTTTAATGTGTAAATGTATTTAAGTGTGATTCAGTATTTAAGTTTAAGTTAGTTTCCATTTTAAGTTTTCTTATGCTTTATATATGTTTCTTTTATTATTATGTGCTCGGATGCTCCTTTTTATATAGATGGTCCCCTGATGATGTGACCATGGATCAAGAAACGCGTTGGCAATAAATGTATCAAATGGAGTGTATATGTTCCTGCGCCCTTCTCCGGCCTACTATATATATATATATATATATATATTATATATATATATATATATATATATATATATGATATATATAGACCTTGACCACGTGGCCCCCCACATAGGCTCCTTTGTATGGATTTAAAGATGAAAAGAGAAAAGAAAACGAAAACGAATGGGGTAAAGAAAATCAAGTGGTATAAATTGTTAGGGAGGGATAATGATAAGAAGAGAGAGTTCAGGAGAAGAGTGCTGGGAGAGGTTGATCTGGGAATTGAAGATGTGGGAGAATGGTGGAGGCATAATGCATCAGTGATTAGAAGACATGGAAAGGAGATACTAGGGGAAACATCTGGAATAGTATGGGAGGAAAAAGAGAGCTGGTGGTGGGAAGAAGAGGTGGGGGAAGTGGTGAAAGGTAAAAGGGAGGCAAAGAAGAGATTTGAAGAGTCACAGCTGCAGGAGGACAGAGAAAGATTAAGAGAAAGAAACAAAGAAGTAAAAAGGGTGGGGTAGCTCAAGCTAATGGCAAAGGGAACATATGAAGAGGTTTATAATGAACTGGAAACCAAGGAAGGGTTGAGTATGATGCTCAACTGTCAAAAGTAGAAATAAAAGAACAAAGGACATCACCCATATTAAGCAACTGAAAGATAGGAATGGTACTGTCGTAAAAAAGGAAGAAGACATCCTGAAAAGATGGAAAGAGTATTTCGAAACAACTGCTAAATGAAGAAAATGAAAGACTTGGAAGAGAGGGATGGACAAGTAAACATGGGAATGGTAATGGGGATATCTAGGGATGAAGTGATACGAGGCCTTAAAAAGAATGAGAAATGGTAAGGCAACAGGACCTGACTTAATCCCAGTCGAAGTTTGGAAAGCCTTAGGAGAGGAAGGGGTAGACATCTTGTATGATCTGATGGGTAAAAATATTCGAACAGGAAAAGATACCAGAAGAATGGCGGGAAAGCATATTGATACCTATATTTAAAGGTAAAGGTGATGTCCAGGAATGCAGTAATTATAGAGGTATAAAACTAATGTCTCACACGTTGAAGATTTTGGAAAGAATCATAGATAGCAGGCTGAGAGAGGAAGTTAGAATAGGGAAGGAACAGTTAGGATTTATGAAGGGAAGCGGGACAACGGATGGAATATTTTGCATAAGGCAGCTAATGGAGAAATTCAGAGAAAAACAACGAGACCTGCATCTGGTATTCATAGACTTGAAAAGGCCTATGACAGAGTGCCAAGGCAAGAAATATGGAGATGTTTTTGAGGGAGAAGATGGTGCCGGAAAAGTATGTCAGAAATTATTCAGGAGATGTACAGGAATGTGTTATACTAGAGTGAGGAGTAGTGTTGGTGAGACGGATGGATTTGAGATAGGAGTTGGATTACACAGGGGTCAGCACTTAGACCCATTCATCTTCACACGTGATGGATGTAATGACCAGGGATGTTAGAGAAGCAGTGCCATGGTGCATATTATACGCGGATGACATTGTGTGTGTTCAGAGGGGAAGGAGGAGTTGGAGGGAGGTTGGAGAGGTGGAGAGCACACTTGAGGAGAGAGGAATGAGATAAGCAGATCAAAAACCGAATATATGTGTTCTAGTATTACTGAGGACGGTGGAAGTAGATAAGATTTGGGTGGGGAAGAAATAAAGAAAGTACAGAAGTTCAAGTACTTAGGGTCCGTATTGGAGGATAGTGGAAGCATGGAACCCAAGAGGTGAGACACCGATTCAGCAGGATGGAATAATTGGAGGTCTGCATCAGGGGTACTCTGTGACAAGAAGGTCCCTCTGAATTGAAAGGAAAGTTCCATAGGACGGTGGTCAGACCAGCAATGTTATATGGAACAGAAACGGCAAGTGATGAGGAAACAGGAGAAGAAGATGGATGTAGCAGAAATGAAGAATGTTGAGATGGATGTCGGGAGTAACTAGGGAAGATAGGATTAGAAATGAGTATATAAGAGGATCAACAAAGGTAGCTGAAATATCAAAGAAAATACAGGAAGGAAGGCTTCGATGGGTATGGACACCTGCTTACGAAGGGAGGAACGTCATGTGGAAGACAATACGATGGAAATGGACGTGCAGGTAGAAGGAAGAAGGGAAGACCAAGAAAGAGATGGCGTGATTGTGGTAAGGGAAGATATGGAATTGAAAGTATAAATGAGAACGAGGCACAAGACAGAAATCGATGGAGACTACTCATTCGTAATGGCGACCCCATATAAAAATGGGTTTAAGCTAGGAAGAAGAAGAAGATATATATAGACCTTGATGTTCACTGACATGGCATATATGACTGAATCATTAGTTTTAGGAGGTATCTGATTATTACTAATAGAATATTATAATTTAGAGTATAATAATACTGAAACAGCTGATCAGCTAATGATATGGAAATGTACAGCACCAGGAGTTCATCCTTGATTCAGCAGTTAGGAGGAGAAAATCGATTTCACTGTTTCTTTCTCCTTCTCTGGAGCTGCATTGGAGATGGACCGAGTCACAATGAGGCCTTAGAGGGTAAGAGAATAAATAACTGGTATTATGATATAATTGAGACGTAAGGGACTGGAAGATGAGCTAAATTGGAAAGAGATAAAAGAGGAAAAGTAAATGAATGGTTTATAACGAGAGAGTAAATGAACCCGCCTTTTTTTAGAAGGAATGTTATATAGGAATTGAAGAAACGTTGTACAGTGGTTGGGTAGAATTCTAGTGATTAGTTCATCCCATATCTTCTCTGCCTAGTAACGGGGTAGTGCCGTTGCGGTGCACTGTAGGCATTGCTTAAGGCTCTTTGCAGCGTGCCTTCGGCCCCCAGCTTCAACCCCTTCCGTTCCTTTTGCTGTACCTCCATTCATATTCTCTTACTTCCATCCTACCCCCCTCCCCTCCTAACAATTGCTTCACAGTGCAACTGCTTCGAGGTCTTCCTCCTGTTACACCTATCAACCCTTTTACTGTCATTTTCCATTTCAGCGCTGAATGGCCTCGTAGGTCTCAGTGCTTGGGCTTTGGCCAAAATTCCATATTCAATTTAATTCATATCTTATCTGGAAGATGAAGATAAACAACTTCTAAGGCGCACTCTTTGATTGTACCATCGAGCTTTGCAATTTTGCTGCCTGCCTGTTTGCCAGTCTCCATATTCCTTCAAAGGTTGGTTGCTTTTTCAGACATCTGAAACTTTAAATTTCCACCTTACTTCTGTGTTCCCTCATTTCTATACTACAATTTATATGAAATGGCCAGGTATGTTACTCTCTTCTTTATGTGGAGCTGTGACATTCCTTCCTTGCCTTTGTGTTTCTTGGTGGTTATATTCTTGAAATGACTGTTGCCCCTTCCATCGGCCTTGCTAAACCACACAATATAGAAAGGCACTGGCTTTTTTTTAAATAATTATATTGTATATTTGTGTGTATATTTTTTCACGGCACTGCCTGTTGTATCACAGCAACCATAATTCTTTATTATTTTTATGTATGTTATTACGTTAACTGTTAATTTGGCGACATTTTCTGAAAAATTATCTAACATTTGTGGCTAGTTTCGCTTATTCGTAAATACAATATTCTATTTCTTGTTGAGGAGAGAGAGAGAGAGAGAGAGAGAGAGAGAGAGAGAGAGAGAGAGAGCCCGAAACGGACAGACACGGGGAAGAAGATAGCAAAAATCCACTGGGCGTTGTGACAATGCCATATCGGGCCAATGCCGAGATAGCCCACATTGAGGACCTCCCATTGGTCGCCTTCACAAAGCAATCGTCCAATCAGATTCCATCTCCTCCAGGAGAATTTCTTTTATACGTTACAGTATCGTGACATCATCTGGGCTCGAGTCAGTGAATGGTTTCATGTGGAAATGTTTATTATTATTACTATTATTATTATTATTTCTCTTTTTGGGGGGGCGTCTGTGTATGGGGTTACTGGTAGGGTTGAATGGGGTTGTTGGGAGGATCTGGGTTGTAGTGTAGGGTGTTGTGGAGCAATCTGTCCGTCTATCTATGACTCACCCCTCCCCCTCTCCTGCCCCCCTTTGGGTGTCACGCAGCAGGGAAGAGAAATTGAAAGGCTGGGTGTTGGAAATACATATCATATTTATGACTAAATTACGGTGGCTGCATTTCCATTTCAGATTTTACATCTCTCTCTCTCTCTCTCTCTCTCTCTCTCTCTCTCTGTCTTGTAACGGTCGTTTGTTGTGCAAGATCAGAGAGAATCTTCACTGTACTTTAGTTATTGTGCCCACGAGACCAGAGAGAGAGAGAGAGAGAGGGGGGGGGGGCACCTTTTGTGACAATACTACTGAGCGTTGTGCTGGATGCGATTTCAATTTTCATTTAAAAACTAAGTTTTCCTTGCACTTTTGAAATGAATGTTATGTTGGGGTTTCCAAGAGACGAATTTCGTGGTCATTTCTGTGATGTCTCCTTTTTGCTTCTTAATTTTTGACCATTCCTTTACACGCCATTTCACATCGGAACGACAGATTCAGGCTTCCCATGACCAAGTTGGTACCTTGGGCGATTCTGACAAGGGGACGTCAGTTCGAGTCTACCTAAAAGTGATTAAAATAAAATATTATATATATGTATATATATATATATATATGTGTGTGTGTGTGTGTGTGTGTGTATATGTATATATGTATGTATATCTATATATATATATATATATATATATATATATATATATATATATATATATATATAATATAAAAACTTCCTACCATATAAAATAGAAAATTATTCAAAGCATTACTTAGAGCTACAAGTGACAGACCTTTGAAGTCTGGTTTAAACACCTGTGTGTCACACTGTAAATAAAAGCCAAGGGTCATTAGAACTCGCATTACAATAATTTCGGACACTTGTATGCAGGGATAGGTCACAACGAGACATTGTAGAAACGGCAGGTGTAACTGAAGCTTGTAATGTTGGTAGAAGTCTTGATTTCTTTTTAGCAAAGGTGACAGTTAGGTTCGAAAGCTAACGGGAAAGTTGACCGAAAGAAATACCTTGAATTGAGACAAAAATTCTTCGAAGTAATAGTTCGCTAAATACAATTTCTACGTAAGAAAGTACAGTCTTCTAACAATGTGTTTGAAAATAAAGGGACGTATTTTGGAGAGATATGTTTTGAAAATCTCCAGCTTCGCTGGAAATACTTCAAGGGGAAACGTTGTTCACCTTCAATTTTAAATCTTCTTTTATGAGTAGAATGGTTTAAAATGTATATTTACATCTATGTAAGTATATTAGAAGTATATATGTACATTTATTTCTAATATATAGACTGTCGATTTCTTAACCGTTTTAGAGACTTATGATATTATGAGGTTTTAACTCTTATTATTTTTTTTCTTGTTCCATCACAGTCATCATATTCGAGTGGATGTGGTGTTTATAGTGTGGAGTTCCGGGTTGCATCCTGCCTCCTTATAGGAGTCCATCACTTTTCTCATTATGTGCCCTGTTGCTAGTAGCACGCTATTTTGCATGACTCCTGGAGCTACTTCGGTATCTAGTTTTTCCAGGTTCCTTTTCAGGGATCCTGGGATCGTACCTAGTGTCCCTATGATTATGGGTACAGTTTCCACTGCCATATCACATATCCTTCTTATTTCTATTTTCAGATCTTCATTATTATTATTATTATTATTAGCTTATTTGTTACCACATAGGTTATCTTGCTAATCTATTTTTGTATGCATCAGCTCTGCATACTGTACTTGTCCAGGGCCCCGAATTGAAATGAATTATCTTCATATTAATATTACCTGCACGCACATAGAGAGAGAGAGAGAGAGAGAGAGAGAGAGCGCTGGCCGACACCATTCAGAGCAGCAGCAGGTGGCTCTCTCTCTCTCTCTCTCTCTCTCTCTCTCTCTCTCTTATCAATGACGAATTAATAAACAGCGCAGATGCTGTTGGTTCGTCAGCAACCTTCAACATCCTCCGCTCTGCCCAGTTAATTGGAAACTAACAACCCAATCCGTCATCATTTCTGAGGACGGCGGCGGCGGCACAGGTTATAGTTTTATCTCTCTCTTCTCTCTCTCTCTCTCTCTCTCTCTCTGCGCACGGATTTTGGGTTATTTTATAATTTTTTTTTGAAATGGGCGTATTTTTTTTTTTTTTTTTAGGGTGGACATGTTTTTTATTGTTTTCATAGGATGGGCTTATTTTTTTAGGACAGGCGTATTTTTTAAGAACGGGCGTACTTTCTTTATGATAGTCGTATTTTTTATTATGAATTTTTAGGATGGGCGTATTTTTTATTATGAATTTTTTAGGATGGGCGTATTTTTTTTAAATTAATTTTTACGGTGGGCGTTTTTTGTATTATTTCTTTAAGATGGGCGCATTTTTTATTATTTATTTTAGGATGGGGGAGTTTTAGTTATTTTTTGAGGATGGGCGTATTTTTTTTATTTATTATATTTTTGATGGGCGTATTTTGTATTAATTTTTTTAGAGTAGGCGTCATTTTATATTATGATTTTACGGTGGGTGTATTTTCATATCGTATATTTTATGATGAGCGTATTTTTTTTTCCAGAATGGGCGTAAATCACTCTTAGTTCCGTTATGATATGTTATTAGCCTGTAGAGTATTTGCCCTGTTGAAGCAATGTCTAGGTTTTGAGATATTTTTCTTCTATCTACAAGGAGTTTGCTTATTTTATAATTTCCATTGTTTGTGGATTTACCATGGTTTGTTTTTTAATTGTCGACGGAGTTTGAAATGCAACTTTTCATTTTATTTTTTCATTCTATTAAGATGCAGCATGAGACCGAAATTTTTGTGGGCGTCAAATCAGTCATTTTGATAGGTGCAGCAATTTTGATAGATTCAGTAATATTTATATATATTATATTATATTATTATATTATATTATATATATTATATATAATCGTATATATATATATAGATATATATAAATATATATATATATATCTATATATATATATATATATATATATATATATATAATATATATATAATATACATACATACATACTACTACATACATACATACATTACATTACCATACATACATACATATGAACTGGAATATTTTCCTTCTTTGTGGCCGACTGGTGTAGTTTAACCTCAACCCAATCCCATCGTGCGTGGGTTAGAACCTCACCGGCGGGAATTATTGGGGTTTCTGCATCTAGTCTTTCACTGAGATTCAAGGGTTTGTAATGGCTAGCGAGTCCAAGGAGTCAGAGGAAATCGAGAAATTAAGAAATTGTTGAGGCTAAGGAAAGAAGCAATGTATCTTGCATTAAATGACTTGTGGTCCTCTCTCTCTCTCTCTCTCTCTCTCTCTCTCTCTCTCTCTCTCTCTCTCTCTGCTATATAGATATATATATATAATATATATATATATATATATATATATATAATATATATATATATATATATATATATATATATATATATATTATATATATATATATGTACGTTTGTATGTATGCTATTGTACTCTCTCTCTCTCTCTCTCTCTCTCTCTCTCTCCCTCTCTCTCTCTCTCTCTCTCATCTCTATATATATATATATATATATATATATATATATATATAATATATATATATATACGCACAAATTTTTGTCCCATTGAAAAAATGAAAAGTAAAAACAATGTTCGACTGTTTGCCAAACTTACCAAATCAACAAGCGAAGAGCGTCCCAAGCGCGCATGCGCATGCTGGGATTCATACCAAAGCGGGAAACAGCGGCATATTCCATGAGTGATAAAAAAATAAAATCACACACACACACAAACACTCACACATAAAAGAGAGAGAGAGAGAGAGAAGAGAGAGAGAGAGAGAGAGAGAGAGAGAGAGAGAGAGAGAGGATCCTACCTGGAAAGCCATCAAATTTTGTGGTGTTTATAAACTGGACGGGCAAAGCACAACGCCGATAGATTTATATAGTAAACACTATTAAAAAAAAAAAAAACAGCATTAGAAATTCGCGCGCGTATTTGCATCAGAGCTGGGAGGTTTGGTGGGCTAAATGTGTGCATTTGATGCGCCCCATTGTTCGCGTATATGCGCGCCCGCTCGCTGCGAATTTCGGGTCGTTGGTGACCGTGGTTTGCTTTTGGTGTTTGTGTGTGTGTGTATTATATCATATATATATATATATATATATATATATATCTATATATATTCTCTATCTATGAGTTATATATTATATAATATTATATATATATATATATATATATATAATGTGTGTGTGTGTATCTATATTATTAATATGTATCTGTATAAATATACTTATGTATATATACAAATATAAAAAATTAAGACAATATTTAAGTAGTTTCGAGATCAAGTGAGATCAAATTATACCAGGTACAACAGTTGCTACAGCATTTTTGTTAGGATAATGTTTTACAATTAAACGTGATGGGATCTACCCTCAGACTGCGTGTGTTACAAAAATAAAAGTGAATATGTCAATGCAATAAATATATGTGTATTTTATTTGTAGTGAGAGTGTATGTGTGTTGATTATTGTTTTGATTGTAAATCAAGCTGTAACTGCTATCTAACAGGTTCTTCACGTAACCTTAGAATGCCCAGTTCTACTAAATTCTCAGTTCTCGAGCTTAACTGAATTTACCGCTTTTGCAACCTTCATTATAATTAAAGCTCTCTGACATCAGAGTGTGTGTGTATATATATATATATATATATATATATATATATGTATATATATATATATATATATATATATATATATATATCAAACACCATGTTTATTTTTGTGGTAATGGATGTTAGATCCCGTTCAAGAACATGTAAAGACGAATACTTAACCGGGTTTTATATTCGTAAATAGGATGCATCGTTATCGAGTGTGTGATTCAGCACAATTTCAGTTAAAATAGTAATGATAATAATAAATCTCCTTTGTGGTTATGAACAGTTAATGTGGAAATTTACTGCACGGTGGTCATCCCCGATTTAGCAGTTAAATGATGAATATTGCAGTGGCTCTTACACCGTGTGTTTTCTGGAGTCAGTCCCTCCCTGTAGGGGGAGGAGCCTGATACCGAAATGGAAAAATGGATATTCATGACCTTACGTCATTTTTGAAAAGCATTCTGTTCTTAATCTAACGGCATTCTCAAAAAAATTCTTAAAAATTCATTCAGATTCTTTTCCAAATGGCTTTGCTGTGTAAGCAGTTTCGCCCCTCGTAATTCGCTGTACGTATTCCACTCCGAGTTGTAATTCGCTTTATGTATTCCGCCCCGATTCTTAATTCACTGTACGTATTCCGCCCGAATCGTAATTCGTCTTATGTTATTCCGGCCCGAATCGTTATATGCTGTACGTATTCCACCAGAATCGTAATTCGCTGTACGTATTCCATCCCGAACGTTATTCGCTGTACGTATTCGCCAGAATCGTAATTAGGTTGACGTATTCCGTCCCGAACTGTAATTCGCTGTAAGTATTCCAACCCCGAACTGTAATTCGCTGGACATATTCCGCCCCGAACGGAATTCGCTGGACGTATTTCGCCCCAAACCGTACTTCGCCGTAAGCATTCTACCCCGAATCATAATTCGCTGGACGTATTCAGCCCCGATCTGTAATTCGCTGTACGTATTCCAACCCCGAACTGTAATTCGCTGTACCTATTCAGCCCCGAACTGTAATTCGCTGTACCTATTCAGCCCCGAACTGTAATTCGCTGGACTTATTTCGCCCGAGTTGGTTAATGATTCCATTTTCGTAACCAATCCCAGCAAAGAGATTCAAAACACACAAACGAAAAGCCAGTTGTCGCCGCAAAGTGGCATTATGGTCGAATGGCTGTTTAGATACGAAGCATCTTTAATAGTCGGTTATGCCATTTCCGTATCGCTGTTATTGCCCGAGTTTACGTTTGGGTATGTTTTTCAATGTTAATTCGGTGGGTTTCGATAACCGATACTTTGCATTTCACCTCTCTCTCTCTCTCTCTCTCTCTCTCTCTCTCATCTCCTCCCTCTCTCTCTCTCTCTCTCTCTCTCATGTATTCTTTATACGTATTGTTGTTATATGTATACTTTTGGTAAATCTGAACATGCTCCAAATGAGTATCCGTAGACACATCTATAGTAAATTCGAGCGAGCGATCGCGCGCGCGCGCACACACTCGCACCCACACCCACACACACATATATATATATATATTATATATTCACATTCATTTCCAATGAATGATTACATCATTCGTGAATCAGCAATGTAGTAAGAAGTAGGTTATTCATATGTGTTGTTTTTATTTTGGGCTTCTTTTAAATAATGTCCAGATTTTAGTATTCCTTTGCACTTCATATTTTGTAGTGCTCGGTTTCTTTATGTATTTCTTGCATTTGAAGGTATGACAGGAAATTCACAATTTCTCAATGTCACAAAATATTGATGTATGGTGTGTGGGTGCAACTAACTAACTTTTGCGTAGTCACAAAAAGACACAATGAGGGTATTCCACAAGATGGCCCTCTGTAGCATAAGCCGCACGAACAGCGTTTATTTTGAGCATAGGAGCAGACAATAGCATGTCCTAGAACGATCACATCCTGCCCCTTGCTAATTCTGTCTCGAGGTTGAGCGCCAGCCTTATTTTCGGGGCAGAAAATGATGGCCCTGTTCCACCTTCTGGTTCACGAACTGATTCTGGTGTCAGCTTTGTGAAGCTACAGTTCAGGATCATGGAGGACTTCGTATTTTCCACTCTAATAATAATAATAATAATAATAATAATAATAATAATAATAATAATAATAATAATAATAATAATAATAATAATAATAATAATAATAATAATAATATCAGGAGAGGGATCTTCCAGGGCGACTTACTGTCCTCATACCTCTTCGTTAGTACCCCATGATTTGCCATGACAAATAAAGTTACTTTAACAGAAGATGGATGCCGGGCGGAAATAGATACCCTAATCCAGACTGTAAGGATTGTATCTGGGGACATCAGGATAGAGTTTGGAATAGAAAAATGCGCCTTAGTCAACATACAAAAGGGCAAAGTAACAAGGACTGAAGGGATAAAGCTACCAGATGGGAGCAACATCAAACACATAGATGAGACAGGATGCAAATACCTGGGAATAATGGAAGGAGGGGATAAAAAACACCAAGAGATGAAGGACAATATCAGGAAAGAATATATGCAGACTCAGGCGATACTCAAGTCAAAACTCAACGGCGGAAATATGATAAAAGCCATAAACACATGGGCAGTGCCAGTAATCACATACAGCGCAGGAATAGTCGAATGGACGAAGGCAGAACCTCCGCAGCATAGATCAGAAAACCAGGAAACATATGACAATACACAAAGCACTACACCAAGAGCAAAATACGGACAGACTATACATAACACGAAAGGAAGGAGGGAGAGGGCTACTAAGTATAGAGGACTGCGTCAACATCGAGAACGAGCACTGGGCAATATAAGAAAACCAGTGGAAGACGAGTGGCTAAAGAGTGCTGGGAAGAAGGACTGATCAAAGTAGACGAAGACCCAGAAATATACAGAGACAGGAGAATGACAGACAGAACAGAGGAATGGCACAACAAACCAATGCACGGGCAATACATGAGACAGACTAAAGAACTAGCCAGCGATGACACATGGCAATGGCTACAGAGGGGAGAGCTCAAGAAGGAAACTGAAGAACGATAACAGCGGCACAAGATCAGGCCCTAAGAACCAGATATGTTCAAAGAACGATAGACGGAAATAACATCTCTCCCATATGTAGGAAGTGCAATACGAAAAATGAAACCATAAACCACATAGCAAGCGAATGCCCGGCACTTGCACAGAACCAGTACAAAAAGAAAGAGGAATGATTCAATGGCAAAAGCCCTCCACTGCAGCCTGTGTAAGAAAACATCAGCACCTTACCTTGCAGTAATAAGTGGTACGAGCACCAACCTGAGGGAGTGATAGAAAAAGATCAGGCAAAGATCCTTTGGGACTATGGTATCAGAACGGATAGGGTGATACGTGCAACTAGACCAGACGTGACGTTGATTGACAAAGTCAAGAAGAAAGTATCACTCATTGATGTCGCAATACCATGGGACACCAGAATTGAAGAGAAAGAGAGGGAAAAAATGGATAAGTATCAAGATCTGAAAATAGAAATAAGAAGGATGTGGGATATGCCAGTAGAAATTGTACCCATAATCATGGGAGCACTAGGCACGATCCCAAGATCCCTGAAAAGGAATCGTGAAAAACTAGAGGCTGAAGTAGCTCCAGGACTCATGCAGAGAAGATGTGATCCTAGAAACGGCGCACATAGTAAGGAAAGTGATGGACTCCTAAGGAGGCAGGATGCAACCCGGAACCCCACACTATAAATACCACCCAGTCGAATTGGAGGACTGTGATAGAGAGAAAAAAAAAATAAAAAAAATAAATAATAAATAATATATTGGGAAAAAAGACCCCTTTTAGACCCAAATTCCTTTTGAATTGAAAAATGGCAGAATTCCAGTGAATTAATCTTATATATTATCTTTTCTATTTTTCTTATTACTCGCTTTTCTGTCTCAGCGATAGTCTCGCTGAGGCAAAAAAGCGAATAATATAAAAAATAGAAAAGAAAATATATAACATTAATTCGCTGAATTCTGCCATTTCATTCAACAAAATAATAATAATAATATAATAATAATAATAATAATAATAATAATAATAATAATAATAATAATACATGACTCTCAATCCCAAGATCCCTGAAAAGGAACCTGGAAAAACTAGATGCCGAAGTTGCTCCAGGACTCATGCAGAAGAGTGCGCTCCTAGAAACAGCGCACATAATGAGAAAAGCGATGGATTCCCAAGGAGGTAGGGATGCAACCCGGAACCCCACGTAATAAAAACCACAGTCTATTTACTTGAAATTCAGACTTCCAAAACGGGGTCAAGAACTGTTGCTTGCAATGTTGCATCTCATAACGTTGACTGTGCTTCCACTCTAGTTTATGTGGAAACTACGTGGCTTTTAACTGAAGTAAGATCGATTAATCGGAGTTTATCTTGCATTGCTATTAAGGTCACTGATGCCCATGTTAGGCTGTAGGCTGAGTGGTATTATCAATCTATTTCTTACCCATGACGCTCTACTTTTCTACAGGTGTTATTTTTGACATTACTCCCGAGTGCTTCTTACTGCCAGCGCTTTGTCGGTCTCGTTGCAAACGTCAAGCTTTGCATTCTGGTTGACGCTCAGTTGAAGGGTAAAACACGCGAGTCAGCTGC